>NW_019735587.1:43669-134538 GCF_002891405.2 Cryptotermes secundus | reverse complement strand
CAGAGACCAAGTTTCACACCCATACAGAACCACAGGTAAAATTATAGTTTTGTATATTCTAATTTTTATGTTTTTGGAAAACAGACGAGAAGACAAAAGGTTCTGGACTGAATGGTAGCAAGCATTACCCGAGTTCAATTCAATAGCCTCTTAATTTCCTCCTGAATCAGGTTTCGATCTGTTATCGTTGTTCCCAAATATCCGAACTGTGCCACATTTTCAAAACATCTGTTTCCTATCTTTATGTAATGATTTTGCCTTGCATTTTGGTGAAGAGACAGTAACATTTACTTAGTTTTCTTTGTGTTTACTTCTAGACCAACCTCTTTACTTGAGTCAATTAAAGTTTGTGTGTTTTTCTTTATGGTATCTACATTATCACCCAGTAGCTTCACATCATCGGCATAGGCCAACAGCTGATGCGTCCCATTTAGTTTCAGTCCGACCTGTTTTCCCTGGACCTTTCTAATGGCATATTCTAAGGCAAAGTTGAAAAGGAGTGGCGATAAAGCATCTCCTTGTTTTAGACCATTTTGGATAGGAAATTGATCAGACAAATGTTTACCTACATGGACTTTACTATACGTTTCGTTTAAGCACATTTTAATCAACCTAACTAGTTTCATGGGTATCCCAAACTCTATCAGAATATTGTACAATACTTCCCTCCTAACTGACTCATAGGCTTCCTTCAAGTCTATGAATAGCTGATGTACTGTCTCATTATACTCCCATTTTTCTCCAATATCTGACGAATGCAAAAGATCTGTTCTGTAGCTGATCTGTTACGTCGAAACCCACAGATGCCGAAACAAAATTCTGATATGGCAGAATTTTAAAGACATTGGCATCAGAAAATAAAACAATGCAGAGAAGCTGCATAATAAAACACAGACATGCAGAATAATTAAATCACTGAAGACCAACTGTAAAACAAGGAACTTACTCTGTTGAAAGTCGACCGACATTTCGGAGGAGCATGTAGCCTCCATCTTCAGAGTCGAAGAATAAAACAAGAAATCAACATGAAGCAGGCAGATGGATCCACAGACTTTCGACTTTCAACAGATTACACGGCGTTATGTGTATACTGTGGGATGCAGGCCCGTTGCCGGGAAACGACCGCAAAATAAGCAGCTATTCAATAGAATTTGCAAAGCAATGGCTCTGTAAATAACGGCCGTTTGTAGGTAATGGTCGCAACGTACACAAACAACAACAGACGAACTGTTGGACGCGGTGTTCTCTGTGCGGTCCGTACAGAGGCTATATAACGAGGGTCAGCTGCCATTAGAAGAGAGTTTTGAGACGGCAGTTAGAAGAGCAAGAATTAGTTGAGGCAGTCGCCGGTCAGTAAGGGCGTGAAAAGGAACACGGAAGCTGAGAAATCTGCGGCGTTGGGAGCCGTTATCAGGCGACAGTCAATGAATATACAGCAGATTGAGAAGACTTAGTGTGTGCTGTAGTGAACTGCTGTGTGTGTGAATTAGCAACAGCGCTACAGCTACTTGTAGTTACGAATTGTGTGTGTAAGTGTGCAATAAATCCGATTACGAAGCCTAACCCCGTCTACAGTCACTGAATCATGTGACATTCTTGACGACAAATCCTACAAGGAAGAGAGGATCAGGAAGGAAGCCGGTGGTTTTTGAGTCTATGAAGAATGGACAGATGGGCCTGAACGAAAGATAATCGCGGAGTATCGTGACAGGAAACCTGTGATTACGTAAAGTTTGCTTCCCAGTCTTATCAATGCTGCTTTCGTAACGTTCCAGTAGTTGCTTTGCGATTCCCACACGGTCACATTTTATTCCATCTTTATGCATGTTTCGGCCTTATAAGTCCATCCTCAGGTATATCTTATGTGTCAGCTGCAACAACTCTATTCAGGGAAGCAGTAAGTAAAGGTAAAGTTGTCCCTCCGCTTAATTAATTAAGCACTAAACCGTAATACGTATGGGCGAGTAAAGGTATAGCTCCACCATTCTTTACCTCGGCATTAGTGGTCAGCTTCACCCTCCAGCCGCCTTACCTCCGGGGAAATAGCCCCAGGTACCCATTAGATAAGAGTTTGGGCGAGCCACACAGCCGGTATAGACGCTGTGGAGAAGAGAAAAATCTTGCGCCTGCCAGGGATCGAACCCCGGCCGGTCAAACAAAAATTAGAAGTAAATTAAATTAAGTTGAAGTTTAAAATAGTTAAAAGTCTTTTTAAGTAACTTGGCTAATAATGGGTAAGAACCTTCAACTTAATAATTTGATCTTAACTGCTGCTTACTTCAGCTTACCCACCAGACATGCCCGAATATGGCCTTACAACATCGAAACTTTTGTGTAAATAGAGAAATGATGATTACATATGTAACAACGTGGTAATCGCGGAGAACCTGTCGAAACATTGCGGAAGCTGAATTGGTTTAAATTCTGAGCAATAAATGTTAAGTGGGCAACCGACGCCACAGGACGTTTACATGTACATGAAACTGTGACACGGAGCCCCGTGCCTTCGTACAGTTTGGTGGGGAACCGACGAGGCAACAAGATGGGCATGCTGCAATAATGCAACACTCTGATATGAAGTAGCATATCGAGTGGGTGGAGATACAGATAATGAACAGCGCACTATTATCAAAGCCAATTGCTTATTCGCCCGTTCCTTCACACAAGTTTGCTGCCCAAACCACACGGAGTGCACCACTGACGTGGGGAAAATTTTCAAATTAAAAAGAAAGCATGAATTTTAAGATCTCAACCTAAGTTTGCAAGTGAGACGGTGAATAAGCAGTGAAAGTAGATGCTACAGTACATGTTCTAGCCTATGTCCGTTCTCCTGAACATATATATATATCGTCAGCGCAACAATACTTTATTTATTTTCCTGTTTATAAGGCACGGCAGGTGTCTGTTGTAGTTAACTTTCGCATCACATAGCCTATGCGCATGCGTGTGTGCTAGCTGGCTGTCATCATGAACGAGAAAACAATGGCATTTTGCACCCTGAATTTCTGTATGCAGAAACCCACGAAATACAGGATGATTCTAAATTGATGTCAAGAGTTTCCGTGGCCTATAAACTGAAATCTCGACAATAATTTAGAATCACCCTGTATACAATTCTCTTCAATTAAGTTTCCTCTGAACAGTAGTAGTAAGATTAGGTAAATCTTTTAATGTTAAGACATTGCAGCCAGGCATAACATTTGCTGTGGTAATAAATTAAACCAGACAAAGTTACTGTATGTACATTCTTTAACGTTACAAATCTCTACATTCTATCAACGCTGTATTTATGTGTTTCTTATGACTTACACAGTAAACAGCGATCATATCACTAAGAGCATTAACCGGTTGGCCCTGATAAGGGCGATGCAGTGCGACACACGGACCGAGTTTCTTAAAAGCTATTTATAACAAAGTCGCCCTTTAACTGTAACCATTTTCATATAAACTGTATTCGTTTGTATTACAACTCCCTTCATCATATTTTCGTCACTGGCATGATCAGATCAAGGATGGCTGAACAAGGCTACACACATACACACACACACACACACACACATACATATAGTCATAAATAAAAGGTAAAGCTATCCCTGTAGCACGCCGTGGAGACCCATAGGGTTGTGAGACGTCCAGGCTGCCACAATTCCTCTAGACGATCGGCTCACAGATGGCGGTGAGGTTGTCAGTCTTACGCTCCGGCTGCCCTTTACCCCCAGCAAGATTCCTGGCACTATATATTAAAATATGTTGAAGTGGTGCTCTTAATGAACAGGCTACGAACGTGTTATATTTACGTGACTCTATCATACATATATTTCATATAAAAAAACGTAAAGGTAAAGTTCCCGCTGTGTTTAACTGATTAAGCACTACGCCATAAACACGTATGGGGGAGTGAAAGTATACATCCACGTATTCTTGACCTCTGCATTAGTTGGAGGTCAGTGGTCTGCTTCAAGCTCGACTAATACAACAGCGTGCTCAAATGCATTAGCGTAAACCCTCGCTAATACGGATTAATTGGAGGGGAGCGGTCATCCGGATTAATGAAGCGCAAGACAGAACTAAAAGAATAGAAAAATCTTAGAAAACAATACAATTGCAAATGTAATAATACATAGAAATTATCAGTGTAGAACCTTTATTTAAAACTATAAGACAAGAAGCTGAAATCCAGCTGAAGCCAATCCTGGGTATATTTGCTTGTGCGGGTTCAGTCTCTCCAGCTGCCCTCAACTCAGCCTGAAAGTCCTCTTGCTCCTAAATCCCACGTGTCTTTTTGTCACTAGCAATTTCTCCTTCATCCAGCTGAAGCCAATCCTGGGTATATTTGCTCGTGCGGGTTCAGTCTCTCCAGCTGCCCTCAACTCAGCCTGAAAGTCCTCTTGCTCCTAAATCCCACGTGTCTTTTTAAAGTTTGTACTCACCTGTGAACAGGATTTTCCATTTTTTCTGATTTCGATCCGGATTATCCTACACACTGATTAACTGTAACCGGATTAGCAAGGGCTGAAATGAATCCGAGTCTCATATCTAAGAATCTGCCAAGCCCAACCTCAAATACCTCATGAGCCAGTTGATCTCCACTCAACAAAGCACACCCCACACATGTCACTAGGTGTCTGGATGATAGAATACTTGCCTTTGGTTGGTTATTTGTGCGTACGTGCATATGTGTATGGGGCACGCGGTAGCGCAGTTGGGGCGCTATGCTACAAGCCGGAAGGTCGCGGGTTCAAGTCCCGATGAGGTCACTGGATTTTTTTAACTTGACCTAACCCTTCTAGCCGCACTATGGCCCTGGGATCGACTCAGCCTCTAACAGAAATGAGTACCAGGAATATTCTTGGGGGTGAATGGCGGTCGGCGCATAAGGCTGACAACCTCACCGTCATCTGTGAGCCAATTGTCTAGAAAATGTGGGAGCCTCGACGTCTCACAACCCTATGAGCCTCCATGGCCTGCTACAGGGATAGCTTTACTTTACTTTCACGTGCATATGTGTAGATATAAACGACAGATTTCAACTGAATATTAGCGCGTCCAAACAGCGAGCCTTGTTTCAACACAGCATGAATGTCCGCCTGTCGACGCCTCCATAAAGACGGATAACTGGCCCGATGCTGTACCTACATATCACGACTCATTCTGTCTGCGATTACCACGGCATTGAGACGACTACAGTGAGGGAAGGTAGCAGTCAACGTCACTAACACCAAATCACAGCTCGAACAAAGTTCAAACCTTCGTGACATATAAATGGAATCGCAGTATTGTGATATGACGCCCGAAAGCTGAAATACCGATGTCAGAACAGACGTTCATTGCTAGGCAACGACTCGGTAAACACATTGCCGCGGTAAGGAACATGAAAGCAACAATCGACTAATTTCCATTTCTAGGTAACGGCTCTGTACACACGCCTTCCCTACAATAGAGAGGCTGTGTTCAGTTGAGGCCGTTCAGCGAAGAGTCGAGTTTCGAGACGCCAACCCGCCGGGATATGAGCTTGGAGCAGAGGAATTGAGCTGAGTCGAGTCTTCGGAACTGGCCGTTGCAGAATAATGGCAAGAAAGGAATTAATCGGTAGAAAGAAGACTTCATATGTGACGTGAAGTTACAGTGAGACTGTTATAAACCCGTTGCCAGGACACGACTAGTGAGGACTGAGAACCCTAGTGCGTGTGCAACGGTGAACTGAAAGTGTGTAGCTCAATGATAACGCTGTATTGCCTGTAGTCCCGAGTTGTATGAATGTATAAGGCGTCCGATAAACCCAATCATCCAATCCAGAACCCGTCTTATAAGTCACGCACCCCCTACACGTGATAATATGTCTGTCGTCCAGTCTTCAGATCAAATCCCTAACACACACGGCTTCATAACAAGAGGCCTGGAGATCTGCTCCCCTTCTGTGGTCTCTAGTTGTGATCGGCCGCTGTCACGCGCGGTGACACGCCGTCGTAGAGCCCAGACGCCTCCGCTCGACTGACAAGGTTCATGTGCATAAGTTCAGTTTGGGCGATTGTGACGTAAATTCCGTTATATCACATCAGTGCCTTATTTACTGAGTTATACAAATGTTTGGATGCGCTAATAATACACAGATATATGGAGTGTCCTAGGAGGAGAGGTCAAAGTATCGGCCATTCTACGCAAAGAAAAAGTGTATGTGTACATGTGTCCTGTTCCGAACGGTTTCCGAGATACAGCTATTTCACTGTACAGATCGAAAACTGTTGATAAGAAAGAGATATTACGTTCTGTTTCTAATTTATTGTTCAAGTGACAAAGTTGGTACAGTTTCGAAAATTCCACCGTCAACATGAATGCGCTTTGCAACAGGACTGGTGATGCTAGATGAATCACATAGGTTACTTACCAACATCCAGCGGAACCCGCTGCCCTCTCTGCTCCACCAGATTGCAATGCCAGTTGCAGCAGCCGCACGCTAGACAGGGAGGGCACAGCTCACAGCCTGCACAGCAAGAATTCCACAATAAGAATCTTCCAGATTTTTCCCACATTGGAAAGAAAGGAAAACCAACCTCGATACCAACGGCGCAAATATGGATATCTGATTAGATGGCTTCACAGTCGGTACAGCAATTGGCTACCGGCTGGACGACTAAGGGGTTGGAGTTCGAGTCCCGGTAGGGGCAAGAATTTTTACTTCTCCATGTCGTCCAGACCAACTCTGGGACCCACCCAGTCTATCTAATGGGTATAGGGGGCTCATTCCTTAGGAGTAAAGCGGACGGGGCGTGAAGCTGACCACTCACCTCCAACTACTGCCGAGGTAAAGAAAACGTGGACCTACACACCCACTCCCACATACGTCTTCATGGCGTAGTGCTTAATTAGTTCAGCATAGAGACAACATTTTTTTTTCACCGGCTCTACATCCCCCTTGGGCCCGGCCTCTGATTCTTTCTTCAGTTTCATGGCGTGATCAGCCCGCCGCAAGGCCTCTACCTAAACACAGAATAAATGCACAGACATCCATGCCTTGTGCGGAATTCGAAACCACGATCCCGGCTTCCGAGCAATCCCTGTTCACTTCTATTGCTGACTGCCTAACTTTATATCTGGACTCTCCCTGTTCACTCACTTCTCACTGTGAGACATCTCCCAACTGTAACTCCCTAGGTCTTCCTCTGTCACTCTTCTCCAACTTTACATCTCCAGTCCCTATAACCGACTGCCCTGCTTCGCGTCTACATTTCAATTCTTCTAACATACAGGTACAACTTGGAAAGGGGCGCCAGTCCAGCTTTTAGCTTGTCGGGGAGAGATGTTATCTTCTAACTTTCATTTCAGCTTTTATCGTTACAAGACGCTTATCAAGTAAGGGCCCAAGCGCAATTAGGGTGACATTCCTCCTAGGAGACTCAGAATAAAAGCAAGGACTGATTTTCCAAAATACCTCTCTATAACTGACTGAAGATAATATCTAAAGTCTACTGATGATGCTACAGACAATGGCGCCATGAGCCTAAGGAGGACTATGTTGAATTACAACTAGACGGTCCCGGGATGGTACCTCGCCGGAGTAGCGTCTCTCAGGGCAGAATCAATAAGTGTTAAACAACGCTCGCAGCCAAAAAGGAAGGACACATCACAAACACAGTACACACAGAAACGACTCCCATACTGGACGAACCATACTATACGTGAGTTGGAATTGAGACATGTAGATGAATAATCTTAACAAGTTTTAGTATATACAAATTTTATTATAGTTGACGAATACTGTATTTTCTAAATAATTTTATGAAAGACACAAGATGGCAAACAATGTAATAGCTTAGCGTAAATAACGAACCTGAAGATGGCACTATGTTGCCGAAACATGTAGTAAGAAGCGACATATGAAATTGAGTGCACTACAAGACGGCCAAACAATTTTAAGTAAGCGGCGTACGGTTACACTACTCTGGTACTGACACGACTGGTTCTGTTGGTTCTTTTTTTTTTTTAGATTGGGGCACGCGGTAACGTAGTTCGTTGAGGCACTACGCTACAAGATGGAAGGTCGCAGGTTCGATTCCCGACGAGATCACTGGATTTTTCAGTTGACCTGTCCTTCCAACCGCACCATGGCCCTGGGGTCGACTCAGCCTTTAACAAAAATGAGTACCAGGAATCTTCCTGGAGGTGGGAGGTAAAGGGCGGCTGGTGCGTAAGACTGACAACCTCACCGGCATCTGTGACCCGATTGTCTAGAAAATGTGGGAACCTCGACATCTTAGAACCCTATGTGCCTCCACGGCCTCTTACAGGAAGGCCTTTACTTGTTTTTACATTACAACCGGTGCTTCTTAGTGAATCCCGGGACCAAGCGGAGGGGCTGCCCGGGGGAGCCCTTGCTGAGGACTTTGTCTGTGTGTGGACTATACAATGCGCCTTACTTCAAACACACACGCCACTTTATACAAACATGTACGGGCTATAAACTGTATTTATATTTGTGTATTATTTTATTTACGTCGACTTCACTCATTTTAAATTAAAATCGGGAATGGAATTCTGGGTCAACCTGTTTGTGCTGAAGTGTCATAATTCAGTAGCCGTAACTTCCTCATTTCCAGCAGGGTTCGAGGTTGCTCTGGCTGTCTACGGGTCGCGAGCGCGCATCCTACTTCAACATGGCCTCACTAAACTCATTTCTTCTCAATAAGCGAGAGATAACGTGACAAAAACGGCTGATTGTGAGCCACGTCACAGCAACTGTCAATTGGTTCTTGCCAAACGTCAAGACATGAATCCTACTGCAGTTCCGACAATGTCAGACGTTTCGGTGCAATATAGCGGCTCCATAACTTGCTCTTTGCTTCTGATGGTATCCTGCGTGGCTTATTCTTCGACCCTGAAGATAGAGGCAATATTTCCCTCCGAAATGTCGGATTCTCGTCAAAGTACACGGTGTCGCAAACCACAAGACCGCACTCTTGAAGTGACTCCTTGTTACAGCACCGAAACCTTTACCACCGTCGTCACTGAGGAATTCTGACGGAGCCAGTTCTGATAGTGGCTCGGTTCGGTTCAGATGTCAATATATTGATCTAAAATCCACTTTAATATTATCGTCCCATGCCGAATGTCGTGATCGAGTGGGTCACAATCCTTCGACGTTTCAGAAGATCGCAGTTTCAAAACTCGGCTGGAGACCGGCTACACTGACGACTGTCGTGGTTTTCCTCAGTCGTATCAGGTAAATTCCAGGACAGCACGTATATTTAAAGTGCTACCGTTTCCTTCCAAATAATTTCAAAGCCAACATTCACTAATCACCCTACGAGTCGACGCTATAGCCTGACAGCGTCTTTAAAACCCCACAAACGTACATGTCAATAAATTCCCTTGAATCTCCAAAGTGAATTCCTGTCATGGGGTTTCTGAACACAAAAATGTCTTTACAATTCCTTTCCCACTGAACCGCGCCACGTTCCGGCCCATCTTATCCTTATACAGTGAGCCCCATATAATCCGGATTAATCTGAGGGTAAGGTAATCTGGCTTAATGAAGCAAAATCCTCTCGCTCCAAAATCCCACGCGTCTTTTAAACATTGTACTCAACTCATGTTTCCATCCGGATTACCGAGGGCTTACTGTACGTTTAATCTCAATGTCAAGGAACATTTGAACATGTTACTAACTTCACTGAGCTGAGCCCTTATTGAGAAACCGCCATTTGTGCAGCTATTCAATCATTTCCCAGCATTTTAAGGAACCCGAAGGTTCATTACCGTGTTCAAAAGAGCCTTCAACTGGTTATTGTCCTGAGCCAGATCAATCTAATCAATACCACCACATATTCTCTCTCCAAGATACATTTTAATATTACTCACCCACCTACGTCTTAGTCTTCCTAGTGTTCTCTTTCCTTCTGGCTTTCCCACCAATATCCTATTCTTCTCCGCATTCGTGCTATATGCCCTGCCCATTTCTTCCCCATTAACTCGCGTACGAGCAATAACAATGTTATGTCCAGCCCTCTTCGTAAAGCTTACATAAGCACGTAAACATTCCTACTCCATTTTAAATGCAATAATTTCTGTTAAAATTCTTTTTGTGTGGCCAAAAGCGAGCTGTATTGATTTCATTGCCGCGGTCTGTCATTGGCAAGGTTAGATGGACCAAGCCTGAGTCTCGCGCGGGTCCTTATGTACGTACACTCACCCAGCGATCGCAATGCTACACACTCACCTTGAACCGCAAGGCCGACTACTCAACATTCAAGTTGCGACAGAAATAAACCAATCGCATTGTGCGCTGCGCTGCAGGTAGATAATAGCCTATTTTAGCGTCTCGTTCCAGTCTTACGCAACAGGCATTATCTGTAACTTTCAGCATCCTCCAATTTCGCAACCATCTGCAACTCAGTTCGCTTTTCAAACGTGATTTCACGTTTTGTATCCCGGCACTCAAAGAAACGTAAACGGTTAAAGTTGTCCCTGTGCGTATAGCATTATGCCACGAAGACAGGCTCACGCCCCGGCCGCTTCATCCCCAGTACCCATTGGACAGGAGACTGGGTGGGCCCGACATTCGGTCTGGACGCTGTGGAGAGGAGAAAAATCTTGCACTGCCGCGATATGAACCCAGGGCGTCCAGTCCGTAGGCCGTCCTATACCGACTTGGTTAAAGCAATTTCCATATTTAAATGATAACAACGTACAGGCCGTAGAGGCCCATAGCGTTGTGAGAAGTCGGGGCTCCCACGTTTTCTAGAAACTCGGCTCACAGATGGCGGTGAGGTTGTCACCCCTATGTGCCGGCAGCCCTTTGCCCCCAAGGAAAATTCCTGGAGGCCATTCCCAGGGCCATAGAGCGGCTGGAAGGATTAGATCAACTGAAAAATCCAGTCACCTCAATGGGAATCGAACCTGCGATATTCCTGCTTGTAGCGTAGTGCCTCAACCACCTGCCTTGCCGCCTGCCCACATTAGAAATGATAAAAAAGTAAAGCTATCTCTGAAACAGGCCGTGGATGCCCATAGGGTTGTGAGACGTCGAGGCTTCTAGACAATGGGCTCACACATGGTGGTGAGGTAGTCAGCCTTATGCTCCGGCCACTCTTTACCCCCCAGGAAGATTCATGGTACTCGTTTCTGTTAGAGGCTGAGTCGACTTCCGTAATTTTCCACAACAGTGGTTCATTATCTGATCCACTTCTGGTGAGTACTTTGTGCAATTATTGGTATTTCATGTATATATATATAAGAAAGTCCCTGTGCCTAATTGGGAGCCGGGATAGCGACTGGCTGCGGGCTAGAGTTCGAGTCTCGGTAGGGTCAAGAATTTTTTCTCCTCCACGCCGTTCAGACAGGCTCTGGGGTCTACCCAGTCTCCTATCCAACGGGTACCGGGGGCTCTTTCCTCGGGAGTAAAGCGGCAGGGGTGTGAAGCTGACCACTCACCTCCAGCTAGTGCCGAGGTCAAGAAAATGTGGATCCATACACCCACTGCCCTATACGCCTTCTTGGCGTAGTGCTTAGTTGTTTAAGCACGGAGACAACTTGACCTTATAGTAGGAACTTTCATCCCAACAGTGGGTAAGCATATAAGGCGTATTTCAAGGACAACCATTCCGACATATGCCTCGAGCAGATGACCTTGGAATTACAACCTTATTTTGCTGGGCATGAAAATGGTCAAACACACACGTTATTTGAGAGTATTATATTTTTGTATTGATAGTGGGGTGGGACTAAGTCCCTTATACTGCGGCCACTTCTGGCCTATTGTACCAGCCCCAGATGATAGGTGAGGGTGATTGTGGAGCAACTGGTGGAACGAAGATTGGCAGGAGAAACCGAAGTAGTCGGAGAAAACCTGCCCCACTGCCACTTTGTCCACCACAAATCCCACTTGACCAGACCCGGGATGGAACCCGGGCTGCCGCGGTGGGAAGCCAGCGACTAACAGCTTGAGCTATGGCGCGGCCTTTTTAAGGGAACATCACTGTCAGTCCTCGTCAGTTTCAAACGCTTGCAGTTTTACCAACTTTTGTCATAAGCATGGACACAGATACGCAAAATCTGCAGCCGCATGTTGGTCTCTCAACCCATCCCATCTCTGATTCCTGAGTCTTTATGCTTCATTGCCGAAGAAGTTGCTTGGCGCGCGTGTCTGGACACAAACATTTGCAGGCATGCCTCGCAGAAACTGCGGGTTCACCGCAATCAAGCGAGTCACACGAACTTTTGGTTTCCCAGTGCAGTCTATTGAGTGTACAATAGCATTATGTATAGAAACAACGCACATATGCTTAATTAAAAATGCTAACCATCGCCTGAGCTTTCAGCGTGACCTAATCTTTTTGCTGATGAAGGGTCTTGTCTCGATGTTGACGAGTGCTGACATCTCTGTTTGGTAGCATTTTACCGACAACAGAACTTCTTTCAAAATTGGAGTCAATCATCTCCAAACCTGCCGCTGCTTTGTCAACTGAGTTTATATAATATTCTAAATCCTTTGTCATCATTTCAACAATAGTCACAGCATCTTCACCAGGAATACTCGTAGATTCCATCTCAGGGAAGCAGTTTCTTTGCTCATCCACAAGAAGCAACTCCTCACCCGTTAAACTTCTACCATGAGATTGCATCACAACTTGTCTCCACTTCTAGTTCTAGTTCTCTTGCTGTTTCCGCCTCATCTGCAGTTACCCCTGTGTCAGCCATGAGGGTTGGAATCAACTTCTTCCAAACTCCTGTTAATGTTGATACTCTGACTTCACGAATGTTCTTAATGGTATTTAGGATGGTGAATCCTTTCCAGAATGAAGAAAGCAGTCTTCTGGGATTTGGCACCGTGTATATGTGGTGTTAACCGACGTTCCTACGAAACGTCGGTTAACACTACATATACACGGCGCCAAATCCCAGAAGACTGCTTTCTTCATAGTCACCGCCGTGAAAGCCTCTAACCTTTCCAGAATGTTTTCAATTTACTTTGTTCATTTCCATCACAGAATCACTATCTATGGCAGATGTAGCCTCACGAGATGTATTTCTTAAACATTAAGACTTGAAATTCGAAATTACTCCTTGGCATTCAATCTGTAAAATAAATAGAAAGCAGTATTTGCGACGCGCTGTAAAACGAGGTATGCCTTCGTTTCTGCACTCTCTACGTCTTGAAAGCGACCACACCATCATAATCAAGCTTTCTGTTCTGTCGGTGTAGCTGAGTCCCTTCACAGGAGAACCAAAACTTGCGTATCTCCCCTCCCCTTGCCCCCGCTTTGGAGCATAGGGCTCATTTCACAGACGGGTGACCAGCTCGTCGCTAGGCCTCTACCTACACAGGACATCACCAAACATCCATGCCTTGTGTGCGATTCGAACCCACGATCCCGGCTTTGGAACGAGCGAAGACAGTACATGGCTTAGACAGCTCGGCTACCGTGAGAGATGTCTGCATTTCAGTATCACGTCCCGCTGAGCTGACTGTCGTGTAGCATCAGCGGAGCGCCCCACGTGTTGAGGATCGCTGCCCTATGTGAAGCAACGTGTTTGCTCAGTGATACCATTCAAGAGCACTCCATCGTGTCAGACACAGAACGTAATGTTCAGCTCAAGGCCCACGTCGTTGGAAGGAGGAAATGTAATCACCAAATTACTTTCTCCTTTGAGATATGCAATTCTGCATACAGAGAAGGGCAATAGGCCTCAGGGTCTGAGGGCGAGCATCAAGGCTAACACTTCACGGGGACGCCTGCGCCGCCCAGACGGTGGTTATTGCACTTCTCTTCAGCCAACGCAACACACTGTGTGTCTGGTGCCTCAAATCTGGCCACACATTCGCCAAACTCACATTCATAATAGTGTGGCATGTATCCCTGTTGCTAGGCAACGGCCGCGAAGTACGCAACTACACAAGTAACTGTTCCGCAAACAAGCCTGTTTCCACGGCAACAACTGGACAAAACAGTAAAGGGAAACGATGCTTTCCACGCGGTCCGAGCCCAGATGTTATAAGCAAGATATGTTAGTGAGAGGAGCCAGTCAGTGAGTAAGGTAGATAGCCCCAGCGGTTCAGTTATTGCGAGCTGTTGCTGTGAGAAGCTGGAAGCTGAGGCCGGGGGCAGTTCGGGAACCCAGAGGAAGGGGAATGCCAGCTGTTACAAACCGTTACCAGACAACGGCTAGTGAGAGCTGCAACAGATGAGAAGACCTAGTGTGTCCTGTAGGGATCTGTGAAGTGTGTAGAACAGTGAGAGCATAACCCTCACTTGTAGTGTAGTGTAAGAGTTCAATAAATACAATTAGCGATCCAAACCCCTGAAATTGATACTAACTTCCCAGACAAGCGGCGGTCGCTAGGTCGGTCGGTACAGTTCACTTGCGGACTAAATCCACGGAGTTCGTTTTTTTTTCCAAACCCCGTCTATAGCCACTCCATCACGTGACAATATGTTCTTTACAACTTATGTATTCATAGATCTGTTAATTTTTAGTATTTTTATAAACGTCATTATTGTGACTATAGAAGGGGTTTGGATTGGTGAATGGATTTACTGACCACTTATACACACGACTCGTAAGTACAAGTAATTATAGCGCTATTACTGATCTACACACTTTACAAATTGCCAGAGCATACGCTGTCTTCTCGGTCTGCTTTCACTAGTCGTTTCCTGGTAAAGGATCTCAACAATGGAGATTCCGCAGCTTCTGTGCCCACTTCGTTGGCCGCTAGCTAATCCTCCACAATTGAACTGTCAACTCAAGTCATCGCTTCAACTGTCCTGTTTAAACATTTCGGCACGGATCACACAGAGAACATCGTTCTTATATTGTTGCGTTCGTTTCCGTTGCTGCGGGAACGTGTTTACCGAGCTGTTACCCAGAAACGGCCGTTGTTTATTAGTCTATTTCGCGACCGTTGCATGGCAACGGCTGTACACGCTACATTATTTTACTCCACCTGCTATACATTTTTGTGCACACAGTTTAAGATTTCAGGATTTGTCAGAATAGAAGCGAACATTCCAGGAACGGGAATGAAGTTACTGAAGTAAGCATTCTTTTCAACTGAGGGGGCACTTGTACAGCTATACTGCATTGTAGCAGGGGCACGAATCCCAGTTCTGGTAGAGTTCAGAATTTGGAAGCGTGTGATTTTCTGAAACCTAATCCACTCGAACTTACCAGTCGCAAGGGCGCCTGCGCAGTCTGGGGGTTCGGGCGGATCTGCTGTGATCGCACACAGCGGGCGAGTGGTTGCGCGGGCGGGCTAACAACTCGGCGTAAAGGAACGACATGTTATGAAGTTACGTAGGGCCACGGGTTGGAGGGCCTGGATTCGATTGAAGGCTAGCTGAGTAACCATTAGCTTCTCAAGAAAGATTCTGCGCCATGAAGTTAGTTTCGGTTGCAGGGTTTCAGGTTCTTACAGCGCTGATTATGAAGAGTTTTATCTTCTAGGATGTAACGCCGTGTAGTTGGCTAAAAGTAACTGACGTTTCGGAGGAACACATCGTCTCCATCTTCAGGGTCGAAGAATAAGACGAGCAAGAAACCAGCACGAAGCATGCAGCAAGCAGATGTACCTTCTTCATGCTGGAATTTTTTTGTTTATTCTTCGATCCTGAAGATGGAAGCGACATGTTCCTATGAAACGTCGTTTTACTTTCACAAGACTACACTGCGTTATATCCAGATCTCTTAGTAAGTAACCGAAGTTTCGGAAGAACATGTCGCCTCCATCTTCAGGGTCGAAGAATACTCTTCAAACCCGATGATTGAGGTGATATGTTTCTCCGAAACGTCGCTCGACTTTCAACAGTTTCATGTACCTGAAGATGGAACCCTTTAGTTTCTGTTAGGTATTTTCAGGTAAGTCTATGGTTGTCGCCATCTTGTTTTCAAAGCAAATCGCGCCGGGACATTCAGCGTGCTCAATGCAAGCAGCAAGTGCTCTCAGAACGCGACAGATTAGCAAACAGCCTCGAACAGCTTCACGTTCATGTCACGGTATGGATGTGCTGTTATTATTCAATGATTTATCTTATCGGGCACATCAGAACCACTCACCAATCGCAGAACAAAGACACTAATTGCTTACTGCTCGTTTATCAGCTCACTTTTATTATTACTATTACTATTATTAAAGCAGTTGCTAAAACAAAGAAAACAAAAACACTCTTCTGCGCAATTCGAAAGCTGGGTGTAGCACTGCAGAAGAAAACGACAACAAGAGACAGTCAGTCATCATGAACATGGAAAGTCAGCAAGATTCATGTCTAAGGTTAGGATATACCGATCACAGTGACCGGCCTCGCCGTCTGAGCCATGAACTGCCTTCGCCCTCTCAAACAATTGGGACGTGGGTTCGAATCCCACTCGAGCCATGAATGGCTGTCTGCGTTAGTGTTGTCCGCCTTGCGACGCGGTGATCACCCGTCCAAGGAACCCTACCGACTATAGGATTAAGAAACGGAAGTGAGATGCCCTACGCTCCAGAAGCAACAGGAAATACTCTAATGAGTACAGCCGTTGCTATGAAATAGACGAATCAACAAACGTCAATTGCTAGGGAACGGCTGGGTAAATACGTTCCCGCGGCGACGAATACGCAAGCAACAATCGAGCTATTGTTGGGCTATAACGATGGAAATTGTGTTTTCTCTTGGGTACGCCCCGAGGCTACATAACGAGGATCCCATGCCAGCCGAGGACGGCAGTCGGAGATGACTGAGAAGAGATGGAAACGTGTTAGCTGAGTTGCAAGAATGCAACTGTGAAAAGACGTTACTTCAGTTACAGTCAGATTGGTATAACTGCTGTACTGAAATCCGTTGCTAGGATACGACTAGTGAAGCCTGAGAACACTAGTGTGTGTGTAACGGTGAACTGTAAATGTGTAGATTAGCGGTTGCGCTGTAATTACTTGTAGTACCAAGTGGTGTGTACGAATGTGTCAACAAATCCAATCATCCTATACACACCCCTAAATCGTGACAATATGAATGAATGGTGAAGTTAAGAGCACATTCAAACTGGGACAAAGTTACCTTTTCCTTCATTATTCCATATTTTCAGTTAATCCCAATCACCTCCCCCAGTTAATCCGAATCACCTCCTCCAATTAATCCCGATTAGCGAGGTTTTATTGTATTTTATTTTTCCAGCAAAATCTTCTCAGACCTGTGACCCCATTAATTGCTATAAAACCTAGGCAAGTTACATTCTATATCCTACATTTGCAGGACATGCTAAAACACGCGCACCTACACATCTCTCTCACGCTTGGCTATGCACACTTCTCTACCCTTAGTTTGTTTGTCTGCAATTGGGACACACACACACCAGGTCTCAAAAGCTAAGCGCAGATTTTGTTGCATGTGGCTTTTTCTAGGAAGCTGTCAGTGTCTCGTCTGCACTGCATGGCACCTGCTGAACGCAACTGTAAGCAAGTGGGCACGCAGTAGCGTAGTTGGTTGAGGCACTATGCTACAAGCCGGAAGGCCGCGGGTTCAATTCCTGATGAGGTCATTGGATTTCTCAATTTACCTAATCCTTCTGGCCGCACTGTGAATCTGGGGCCGACTCAGCCTCTAACAGAAACGAGTACCAGAAAGATTCCTGGGGGTAAAGGACCGCCGGCACGTAAGGCTGACCTCACCGCCATCTGTGAGCCGACTGTCTAGAAAATGTGGGAGACTAGACGTCTCACAACCCTATGGGCCTCAACGGCCTGTGACAGGGATAGCTTTACTTAGCCTCACTGCAATCTGTGAGCCTCGACGTCTCACAACTCTGTGGGCCTCCACGGCCTGTGACAGGGATAGCTTTACTTAGCCTCACTGCAATCTGTGAGCCTCGACGTCTCACAACTCTGTGGGCCTCCACGGCCTGTCGCATGGGATAGCTTTACCCTTCTTTTACTTGTAAGGAAGTAATCGCGACGTAGTCGCGGCACTGCCTGGAGGGACTGGGGAAAACCAGGACAGAACCTCAGTCAGGGTAGCCAGTGTCCCCAGCGTTACGGCTACGCTAGCCTGCTCGGTTATGTTGTACAGTCCTACGACAAGTAGGCCATTAGTGTGAAGTTCTCCACGTCTCTTGTACAGAGTTCAGCGTCTTGACTTTATTGTGTCAGAGCATTCCTTGGTCTCCGTTTTGTGACGTAGGCAGGCCCACTCGAGACTAGAGCTGTGCTGCTTGCATATGTCACAGGCTCAAAGTGCAAGGTGCAATTGAAACTCCTGTTGTTGGGTCTCATGTGACGTGCAGGGATGTATGTACGGCTATCCAGGCGGTTTCGAACCCCGCTCGCAATGTGAGTTATGTTGTTACTCTTCGCGGTGCCCCAAATCCCCAAAGCGCTCATTTTTTCCGAAATCACTTCCGAATAGGAGCACTCCTGGCGGATAAGCAAGCATGCCCATTAGAGCAACTTATGTTCCGTTTGATATTTTATTTGAATTTACGTACTGCCGTTGGCTAGCAAAGGCTGTTTCTCTGGCTCCACAGTTCTTGCTTCGAGCAAATGAGCCAGTGAGCTGATTATCTGGCAGCACAGCAGAAACAGGACCCTGAAATGCGCATGCCCGAAATGTATTTAGCAGCCACATGCTCATCCACTAATGTGAAGTGTAAGAAATGTATAGATTTTCACTCAAGGGAGAATTTTCTTGGAAGTGAAGTGACGCAAGGGTAGAGAGACGGTTGCGGAGGGAAAGTTGCAGGGAGACAGTCTGGACGGAGGGAATTATCGACTGCTTTTCATTTTTCCGTTGAGTTTCCGTATATGCTAGTGCAGTTTCTTTCTGACCTACGTAAAACCAAACTAACGACATTAACTGTTGTTACCGGAATAGCGTTATTATTAACGACCATCTGTAAATAATGCATTCTATGTAAAAAAAACTCATTAAAATGTGTTCATATTACAGACTATTAACATCACCAGAAACATTTGTACATCTGTTCAACATTTATCAAGATATATATATCAAATACATGCAAACAACTACGAGTGTAAAGAGTTACACAACATGTCTATTTTCGAGGTGAAAACAAATTGATCAATAAATTGCTGGCCATCGATAAATAGGATCATTGGTCCTGAACACGTGGAGGCCTTGCGATGGTCCGCTACCGTAGTGTTATATTTGTATCTGCTGTTGTACATTAATATGAAAACTGGTCTCTTATTGCGGAGGATAAACGTAAACCTGAGAAACGAGCTGACGGGCATATGGGCAAGCCTACGTAACGAGTAGCTTTAATAATTTTGTATTATTAAAAATGTAAAATCGAGGAGTACGACATGGGCGGCATATGTAGCACACATAGGGGCCTTCATATCGTTAGAAATGTTTAGGTGCAAAATGGCGTTGGAAATCTTGAAAGGAAAAGGCAATTTCGTAATTTAGGTGAAAATAGTGAAATACTGTCACGTGATCGAGTGACTATAGACAGGGTATGGACTGATAACTGGGTTTATTGACCACTTACAGATGGTAACTACTACTATAGTGCTATCGCTAATTCACACTAGAGCATGCTCAGTCTGCTGTGTCTTCAGCGGTTGTCGCCTGGTAACGGTTCCCAACGCCGCAGATTTCTCAGCTTCCATGTTCCAATGTTTGACGTTCTCGCTGGCTGTTGCTACGCAACGACTTATAACAATGGGGCTCCTACGCCTCCAGCAGGAGCGACTGTATCACGACAGCCTTACACTCGGACTGGTCTGTCTTCTCGTGGAATGTCTCCAGACTCAGTGACGTCTGGTTCCTCGAGCACCTCGTGGTGACACGGCCGGGGAATGGCAAAGCTTCATGCCCGCTCTCCATATCACCAAGGAGAGACGCTCGCTGTTATGTAAGCCGATTTACGCACAGGGGAAAATGTTACCGAGAAATACTTCCTGCTTATTCATTCATTGGATAGTACGAATTTCCCCCACAAGAACACTTTTCCTGGAATCAGTCATTGCAACAGGAGCATCTGTCATTAATAAACAAGTGTCTTAAATAGGGGGGGGGCACAGTTTTCAAGAATTTTCTCCACTTCACAGAAAGTGGCTTCGCCATGCTTCGGAATTATTTCCGGAATTTTTCGCCATTTGTCACCCGCGCTTTCATCAGTTGCTCAGTTTGGCTGCAGTACGTTTCAACTGGCAAGGCCATTCGTGCGTCCAGTGACAGTGTTTCTGGAGAGACTTCTGTGACTGGCTTGGTTCGTGATGCAGTTAAACGATACAATGCATAATCTGATTTTCTCTGCCAATGCCACTGTCTCATTAACTGCGTGGACAACTCTGTTCGCTCTTTCCCTTCTTTCGTTGCTGAGTGTCTGTTGGCGCACGGGGCAAGGGACACCGCCCGCTTGCCTTGAAACGCACGACCTTCTACTTCTTAGCTGTGCTTCTTGCTTGAGCATGGCTCTGATAAAGACAATACTATATAACTCCGTGATTTAGCCCGCAAGCGAACTATACCGACGGAGCGACCGCCGCTTGTCGGCGAATTGCGGATAGAGGGTGTCGCGTGGTCAGCGCAACGAATCCCCACGGCCGTTAATTTCGGTTTTCTATACCGGAAAGACGGTATTAGAGCCAGAATTTAACGAACTTCGTGACGAACCGAAAGGCGGCTGCTGTTTGAACACTTAAGTAAGAGGGAGAGTCACGAGCACAGATACTGAACAGCCTAACAATGAAAAGTTAAGGTTAATGAGTTCAGAAGAGTCCGAGGCTGTTGTCGCCAAACTGTAGCTATAGCAGCGCCCCACCCGACAAGGCTATTAATATCTAGAAGCCTCAATACTTCGGGACCAACCCCAAACTGCTTCACACCGACTGACTACAGCTACAAACTCATGTAGCCATGTCATTCTCAGACGATACAACTCTGATCCTTTGTTATTACGGAGAAGCTTCAGCCTTTGTGTTACGTGACAAGATACTGTAGCGTGTAGAGCCGTTACTATGGAACGGCCGCGTGATAAGCAAACGTACCAGAGCTGTTTCTACGTAACGGCTCAGTAAATACGTTGCCGCGGCACCGGATGCGCATGAAACAACAGTGGTACTATTGGAAAGTGTTTTCTACTCGGTCCGTGCCAATGAGTTATAAGGAAGACAGTTGGGGTAACCGAGTCAGTTCTGTACGGAAGGCTGTGAAGAAAATGAACAGTTGGAAGGGAGCCGCCATTCAGAGGGGTCTTGAGCGCGAAAGCTGAAGAATCTCCACTGTTACAAGCCGTTACCAGGGAACGGCTGGTGAAGCCTACTGGAAATGGCTTAGCGTTTGCTGTGGTGATTTGTGAATTGTGGAGATTAGCGGTGGCGCTGTAATTGCTTGTAGTTCCGAGTCGTGTGTATAAGTGGTCAGTAAATCCAATATCCAATTCATTCATACACGAGACAACATGTTTTTGTCTCGTGCAAGTGTTTGCACGAGCTCTGCTCCCGGTGGTCAACGTCCGGTCTTGACGTATGCGAGGTTCTTTTTGTTTTCCGCCGGGGCCAGTCACAAGGCGGCTACGTCATCTGCAATATTGACTTCAGTAGAGAGCAAATAACGCTCAAACGACCGCTGAGAGTGCGTAATATACTATGTAAATGTAGTATTGAATGAATACCATACCGGAATATGAAATAATACAGGTTCGTTTGAAATCTGGTAACCCTTTTCAATTCTAGTGGTTATTATATATACCACCTGCTTTAATACACTACAACCATGTATTTTGCCCACAGAGTGTCTTTGTGCGTTTCGTATGATTGTCAACAATAAACTGCGATTTTTTTCCCTTTAAACAGCATTAACCGGGTGGGCTGTGTACGGAGACATGTTTCCTGTGAGGTACGGACTGATTTTATATATATTATTTAGAAATAATTCAGGTTCTAAAGGGTTAATGCCATAGGTTATATTGTGCCGCTGAGATACTTTCATAATAGTGTACTTTCCTCTCATACCCTTACACAGATGTCGAGGTTTTCTTTTATTGAAGAGCTTTCTTCATAGACACCGCCGTGAAAGCTTCAAATCTTACATTTTCTTTTATTGTTTTATTCATTTCACAGACGGTAGGATTCCTTGGACTCAGAACATTAATAAAGGATATAACACAGAAAATAATGCAACATTTCGTCACGTATCATACTGCGCAGAACAGTTTTTTTTTTTGTTAAGGAAGTACGAATATTCTTTTTAGTAGACGACTTCCAATTAATCGCGTCTACAGCTCGAACTTCACAGGGAAGAGTTAAGCTGTGAACACGCATACACCCACCGTACAGAATTACACGAGTACGTTTGTTTCCGAAACGCTACACCTGCCCAGAGCGAATTCTCTGGCGCCTCAGTGAATTTCAGGATGCAACCAACATTCAATGCAGGGTCCGCGAGCTTTTGAGATTACGGTGATGAAGTTGTCGGTTCACTTCCAACTATTTTGTGTGCAAGCAGTAACTCAATGATCACCAACAAACCAACGGCAACCCAGTCACGAAAGCCAATGATTATGTTTGCGAGGCACGCGGTAGCGTAGTTGGTTGAGGCACCATGCTACGAGCCACAAGGTCGTGGATTCGATTCCCGATGGGGTCACTGCATTTTTTTTTCCAATTGACGTAATCCTTCCAGCCGTAATATTGCCCTGAGTTCGACTCAGCCGCCAACAAAAATGAGTACCAGGAATCTTCCTGAGGGGTAAACGTCGGCCGACGCGTAAGGCTGATAACTTCACCGCCATCTGCGAGCCAACTGTTCAGAAGGTCTGGGAACCTCGCCGTCTCGCAACCCTATGGGCCTCCACGGCCTGTTACAGGAATAACGTTACCTTTTGGTAATCTTGTTTGTATTATGTGGACTTCGGCAGGAAGACAATATTTCTTTCCGGAGCAATTTTAAATAAAGCGTCACTTTAAGTAAGAAGGTATCAAATACTTGGTTTCTGGGTAGAAGGGCGAGAGGGGGGTGTGAGTCAGTATCCAGAAATATACTTACGTCACTGAGGTTCGCAAGTAACCCCAGCTCTTAGCATAACACTCCCAAACTTTTTTTCTTCTCCATCGTCTGAATCATCCAACCCTTTTCGAAGCTAAGGATAGCTCTGTCACAGCACAAGTGACGGGCCAAGGGCTCAACGGACACAGTTCGATTACCGGGAGAGCAATTGATTTTTCTCTTCTCCACCGGTTCTGGTGCCAACCCAGCCACCGATCTTAAGGGTGCCCTCCATTATTTCCCGGGGGTAAAGAGTCCGGGGCGTAAAGCTGACCACTCACCTCGATTTAATAGTCAGTTCAAGAATGGTGGAGCTATACCCCTTCATACGTCTTCAGAGCGCAGTGCTTAATTATTAACGCCCAGGCACAATTTTGCCCTACCCCTTTCAGATCACCACAGATCTTGTTACCGAGGTTCATGCAATCTCTTATACCCGACACGGCAATGCTACCAAGGTACACTCCTGTTCAAGTAGAAAAAAAGGTAAAGCTATCCCTGTAACAGGCCCATAGGGTTGTGAGACATCGAGGCTCTCACATTTTCTAGGTAATCGGCTCACAGATGGCGGTAAAGTTCTCAGCCTTACGCGCCGGCCGCCCTTTACACCCCAGAAGATTCCTAGTACTCGTTTCTGTTAGAGGCTGAGGCGAAAAATGCAATGGCCTCATCTGGAATCGAACCCGCGACCTTCCTGCTTGTAGCATAGTGCCTCGACCAAATACGCCACCACGTGCCCCTCCCTGTTCAAGTAGAGTTAACATTTTTATCGTCATGGTCTGTGTAGGCGTCTTTCTTAACCTGCCTCGTCAGTCCGGGAATATCACGGAGCGGCAGAACCTTACGTCAGTATCTTTGTTTTTGTTTTGCTACGGCCTAACTTGTCCGATGGTTGTCATGGCAACTGGATATTGCGTCATGCGATAATAACTCACGTGCTGTAACTGGAAACGTGTGCACCTTTCACGCTGGCCGCTTACGTCTTACATGCAGCAAAGAAGTGAGTTAATTTTTCGCGATAATTCACTTTACAGAAGCGAATATGAAAACATCCGTCTTGTAGTTGTCAGAAGGTCGCTGTACGTCACTGCAATTTCCCCAAACGTACTTCCCCCGAAATTGTTACGCAATAACTGAACTATTTCCTTTGTTATTTCACAAATAACGTTGAAGTGGAAGAATTTGAGTTGCGTAATATGATGTAAGAGAAAGGATAAAGTTCACTGGCTTGACGCAAAACCACGCAGTTAATTCAATATTTGGCCACTGGGTGTCAGCAGCTACCAACTGCTAACTTTCAAAGTACTTGGTATGGGTCGCGAACGGAGTTACGGACACAATTTCCCTATTTAACGTTAGCGCCTCTTAAGGCGGAAACGGAACTTGCCGTTCGCAGTATTATCAAATAAACAACTGAAGAACGCCTGGAAAACCTGCGAAGCCTGGGGATTATGTCTGGGGATAACAAACTCCCGTCCTTCCTTGGGCAGCCAACAGTCACTGAGCTACTCAAGAATTCGCTACAATCTTACCAGAAGGCTCATTACCTTGTCCACAAAAGCTCGCCATTGGTCTCTTATCCTGAGGCAGATGAATCCAGGATCGGGGGTAATACCATTAACTGCTTCAGGACAGGGCGGCATTGTCGGGGACTTGTAACCTTCGGGTTTAGTTAAGTTGGTTCTGATTTCTGGATTTTTTGGATTTTCTAACGGATCCAGCAGAGTAGGCGTCTCCTCTCCCTTCACCTGAGGATGGAAACACATTCAGTTTCCGAAACGTTGTGTTCTCTGTAAAGTGACCGCTGAATAACGAATCTGTAAGAACATTGAAGGAAATTATCGTGGCCTATTCGAGGTTACATCCCGGCATTTGCGCTGGAGGGACTGAGGAATACCACGAAGGCAGTCGGCGGTCCGGCCGGGATTCCAGTCGAAGTAATTTCCCGACTACAATTGTAGACCGTTACCGCTGCACTAACCTGCTTGGTCCGTTAATGAATTCGAACCGGAAGAAATAAAACGTGGCCAGAGAATTGCGCTGTTCCCACCCTGAGAACAGATTCAAATTTCAAGTGACTCAATGAATGAACTGCATATTGTCTGGATATGCACACGTACAAGCAGGTGCGCGGTGTGACATGCTCCGCAACCGAACATTGTTGCGCAGTATGACGTTCAACTTTCCCTTTTCACGGGATTTGCCAGCTGATATCGATAAATCGATAAGAAAGTTCGACATCGATTAGAATCTGAATATCGATATATCTAAAAGTTCCGAAAAAGAAAAACTGAAGTCATATTGCAGAGAAAGTGTGGAGACTTTGGTCGGCCACAGAGATGCATGAATAAGCGAGACAGCCGTGTTGCAGAAGTCAACAGCCCTACAGAATGCTAAAATTGAATTAAATTAGGTACTTGAGCAATTCCAGAAATCCCCAAACCGATATAAGTATCTCCCATATTGACAAAGAATTCCATATCGATTGACATGAATTCATTCCTTGCCAACCACCTTTTTATGTCCTTGTTATATAGCCTCAGCACGGATCGCACGGAAAACACCGTGTGACTGTTGCGGCAATCACGTGTGACGGATACTAACCCACTTCCTAATAACGGGAGTGTTTACAGAGCTGTTTCCTAGCAACAGCTGTCTATGCTGGCTTCGCAATGCCACAATACGTTGTCAGTGGAGGAGAATCAGATCTGCTTATCTGGTTGGTTATCAGCGCGGTTTTGTATGTACGACATTGTTGTGGTGTACTGTTCCATCAAAAGAGTTGCACCACACGTTTACAAAATTTATTATCTCGAAATAAATACTGAATTTGGACAATCAAAAGACAAAATCGGTGAAGAATATTAGTAAGCAGTGTCAAAGACAAATACATACAGGCTAATGTCCCAAATGTTAACATAAAGGAATAACACGGCATACAAATTTATAGCACCCGAATTTTACGTGCAAATTGTATTGCTACTATGATTTTTGTCTCGCTAGCGCGTCACGTGACGTTATCCTGTATTTGCATACCTCCGGAACATACAGCCTCAAATAATTTCGCTGAAGTGACTGGCAACTTCTGCAAATTAAATATTTGCGCCCAGCAAATGCAGTATCATACCCAGTCCATAACTTTACTTCTATAATTTTACACGCAGATGTATTTGCAAACGGGAGACGAGAGCGACTAGCTACGGGCTGGACCACCGAGGGTTCGGAGTTCGAGTACGGGTAGAGTCAATAATTTTCTCTTCTCTACGTAGTCCAGACCGGCTCTGGGGTCCACCAAACCTCCTATCCAATGGGTACCGGGGGCCCTTTCTCAGGGGATAGAGCGGCCGGGGCTTCAAGCTGACCACTCACATCCAGCTAGTGCCGAGGTAAAGAAAATGTGGATGTGTACATCCAGTCCCGCATACGCCTTCATGATGCAGTGCTTAATCAGTTAAGCACAGGGACATCTTGTATTTACAAACGGGCTGCACCTACTACAGCCTAGACTTTGCCTGTATACAAATATCAGCATTTGTGACTGTCATCTGCTTACGGTGCTGTCGGTAAATGCATATTGTTTTGTTGTTTCTTCACTTGTCCGGGTAATTTCCTGCAGTTCTTTCTATTGGATGGATCTGGTCACTGTAGAGCACCGTGCCACCTGCATGCCTGAACTGAATTCTGAGTGCAACTGCAAGATAAGTGCCACATGTCTCCCAAATTATATGAATTTCTATTAGGTAAAAGTCATGTGTGCCAGTCACGGTAGCCGAACGGTCTAAGGCAGGCCGCACACCGGCATGTGACAGTCAAGACAGGATGTCTGCGACATGACGCAAAGAAAGGAGCACAGTTGAAACGAACGAGATTATGAAAACCGCCGCACACCGGTCTGAGTCACGATACTGACGTCATCTTCATGCTGACGAATCACGAATGAAGCAAGATTGCGTCTTTTGTCTCATGTCTTGATGCTTGTGTTGACGCAGTTGGTGTGCGGCCATCCTAAGGCACGTACTGTTCTCGCTAGCTCGGAAGCCGGGATCGTGGGTTCGAATCCCACACAAGGCACGGATGTTTGTTGTGTGTTGTCCTGTGTTTAGGGAGAGGCCTTGCGATGGGCTGATCACCCGTCCAAGGAGTCCTACCGTCTGTAAAAATGATCACGAAACTGAGAAATCAGCCAACCCTAAGCTCCAAAGTGGGAGCGAAAGGGAGAGAAAGTCATGTGTGTGTGTGTGTGTGTGTGTGTCTTGGATCATTTTCCTTGCAATCCCTGCATGGTAGTTGCTTTTCGTAAACTTACTAGTGATAGCAATGTGTTCAAGCCAGAGTCTAGTCGCGCCTACGTGGCAGGAATTGCTTATTATTTAGTGCATAATGCGGAAAGTCATGAAATACTGCAAGAAAAAAATTATTTTAGGTATAAAATGCGAGGGTTTTACCGAGATAATGAGTCACACTTGGTCCTTTCCGGATTATGACGCTATGAATTCTGATGGGTGGGTATCCACCCGCGCAATATCACAGTTTCCTTTCCACTGTTTGTATTCATATATCGGATGTTAATCACGTGATCATACCGGAGTCAGTGCTGCACTCCTAGCCTAAGGATGACTCTCCACATGAATGTCATGTTTTAGTCCAAATTTGGCTGAATCCTGTCACATTATTCGTCCTTATATTTGAAAATTTATCAGCAATTCGGACGCCTAGCAACTGAGCTTTAGCGGCGGTGCTACTGAATTGTTCGAAAATTATCCGGTTCGAACCTCGGCAGCAGTATCGGCCATCCCAGCTGAGAGAGCCCAAGAGCTTTCTTCAGGTTCTCTGGGTGATTTCCTGAAGAGTAAGAAAAAAAACGTAAAGCTATCCCTGTAACAGGCCGTCGAGGCTCCTACATTTTCTAGACAATCAGTTCAGAGAGCGCGGTGAGGTGGTTAGCCTTACGCCCCGTCCGCCATTTACCCCCAGGAAGATTCCTGGTACTCATTTCTGTTAGAGGCTGCGTCTGTCTCAGGGCCACAGTGCGGCTGGAAGGTTAGGTTAACTGAAAAAACTGAATGAGGCGAAAAGGGAGGGAAAACGCGCTGTCAGTCTAAAATGACGTATTAAAAAAAAGGCCGAAACATGTAGTTGATACACGACTATACAAACGTAAGTCCAGTCCAACACTGCGCTTCTCGTATGAAAGAAAGGGGAACAAGGCCGCTGGAACACGGAACGTATAAAACAGACCGCTCTTCCCGCTCTTCCATTTTCCGTGCCAGGCTGTCCGACATCATGGCAGGTGGCCGCGTAGCACTTGCAGTTCTGCTCCTTGCGCATTTCGGAAACGTAAGTACAAACGTATTTCTGGATAGCACAAGCAGGGGCTCCAGGGGCTCCAACCACAACCGTCAAAATCCATTTTCTCTCTAACTCTTCGTTTTTTTCGGAATTTTAGGAGATGACATAATCGTTAAAGTAACTTCAAGTGATGATTAAGGACTGTCTCTATAAATATGAATGTGAGCCGCAATAGCTCAGTCGGTATAGCGGTTGGCTACAGGCTGGGAGACCAAGGGGTCGGAGTTCGAGTCCCGGTGGGGGCAAGAATTTTCCCTTCTCCACGTTGTCAAGACCGGCTCTGGGGTCCGCCGGACCTCTTATACGTATATACCGGGGGCCTTTTGCCCGGGGGTAAAGCGAACGTGGCGTGAAGCTGACCACTCACCCCCAGCTAATGTCGAGGTCAGGAAAATGTGGATCTATAGATCCACTCCCCCATACGCCTTCATGGCGTACTGTTTAATTACTTAAACACAGGGACAACTTTACCTTCTATAAATGGGAGCCCTAGAGGAACGGTCGCTTGCACAGAACTCTGAGTACCCATCTCGCTTCATGGACAAATTGTGTAATTCCAGTTTCTACTTTTCGAGAACGAACAGAAAGAGATAGAGACACTTGGTTTTATGAAGAAGTAACGCCTGTCAATGATTTCAGCGTGTTATAAGTAATTGTCATTTGGAGCAAAGGCAGATCTACAGAATGACAATTACCATTCAGTTGCCTGCTCAAACCTACACCCTTGAACCTTACGTACAGCGTGTGTTAGAAATTCGGAATGCCCACTGCTGAAATGCTATTGTTACATTCACTAGTTACATCACTGGATTTCAGTACCATACGAGTATAGTGGCAATATAAATATTTGAACTCTTAAGGAATACATTTTTATCCCATGTCAGGATTATTCATAACATGGTTTACTTCATTTCTCGACTTTCTTATCGGCTGTATTTATCTCCAGTTTGTAGCTCTGGTACACGTGCTATGACGATCGCACTTTGCATTCAGCAAAACTTCGGCGTTGAATTAGTGCTCAGTCATGCGAATTACGTATTCTGCCTTACTTGTACATTGAAATACAGTTCGCTGGCGAACTAAACAAGTTCTCACGTACTTAAATGCAAACCTCTGAGATGGAGTCCGTCACCTTCGAAAATTTAAACGTTTCCCCCCACTCTGGATCACTCCGTTCTCCGCCCCTGCACCAGGCGTCTGCCAAAACTGCAAGCCCGTAAAGTTACAAGCGTCGGTTTGGGTTCTCTGATGATATTCATTCTAGAAACTTCGTTGCAAATCTGACACTACCGTGGCAGAGAGAGACCATTTGCGAGCCGACTGTCTAGAAAATATCTCACAACCCTATGGACCTGTTACAGAGACAGATATTTTTTTAATATTGCAAATGGTGGTTACGTTCCCGCCAAAATTGACGAAGCCAGGCTTTAAAAATCGGTACAGCAGTTTGTCAAGACAACGCGCCTAATTTCTCACGCCGATTGACCTAAACTACTTCGGTGCTTGGAAACAAAACTGAGTAGACTACAGTAGCTTACTGAATACAGAAATCCGTGTAGTCGGTATGGCAGGTTTCGACATAATGGACATTTCGCGTTTGGTCCCTAGTGTACGCTGTTCCCCTAGAGCTAGTGCGTATACAGCTTAACTGAAGATGTCTCACAGGTTACTTAAATTCAATCAAAATCGTTACAGCCGTTTTAAAGAGAACAGAAATTTTGTGTTTTCGGGGTCATCTGAAGGTTTCCAATTTTTGGAGCAGGAGCGTTCATATTCGCCAAGCAGCGACCTGTAACGGATGAACTCTTGAATACCGAATATGAATAAAACCCGTCGAACCGTTCAGGAGCCAGCGAGGCGCATATCCGAACATACGCAAAGGGAAGGCCCGGCGTAGTTCCCCCTTATCACGCAGCCCAGTATTCAGATCTCACGGCAACAAGAGGCAGCCGTGTTCGTTCTTGCGCACCTGGTGGTGGGTTTCCATGGTGTACTTACTGCGCAGAAGCACTTCATACTGTGTAGCGTGTACAGCCGTTGCTTTATAACAACTACCGCGAGATGAGCGGATATACTACGGTCGTTTCTGGACATTGGCTCGGTAACCACGTCCCGCGAAACAAACAGAACACCCGTTGCTAGGAAGCAGACCTTTGTAATTGGTTTAGGCACTATGCTACAAGCCGGAAGGTCGCGGGATCGAATCCCGACGATGTGGATTTTTTAAATTTACTTAATCTTTCCAACTTGACCACCGCCAAGTTTAAGCCTCTTATACAGAATCCAGTTCTACTACTGTCCCGCTTATAACCTCTCGGCACGGACCACTTAGAAAATAGTTTTTTTCTATTGTTTTATTCCCTGGGGACGACTCAGCCTTTAACAGAAATGAGTACCAGGAATATTCCTGGGGGTAAAGGGAGGTGGGCGCGTAAGGCTGACAACCTCACCGTCATCTGTGAGCCGACTGTCTAGAAAATGTGGGAGCCTCAACATCTCACAACCCTATGGGCCTCCACGGCCTGTTACAGGGATAGTTTTACCTTTTCTTTTATTAGCTGGAATAAAACAACGAAAAAAAAAACTATTCTCTAAATGGTCCGTGCCGAGAGATTATAAGCGGGACATTATTAGAACTTGGTTCTGTATAAGAGGCTTGAACTTGGCGGTGGCGAAACTTACGACGGTTCAAGTGACTAAGCTGCCGTTGTAGCATAAGATAGTAAGTTAGCCATGATCTGCTTCGCAGAGCCTGTACTGACAGAGGACTTGTGTACAATGCACAAGGAAGAATTTGCAATAACATGCTATATGTGCGATACGTACACTTGACGAAAGGCCAAGCTTATTCATAAGAGACAGACCCACCTTCTCGTCAGAGAGGATGTTACATAAGGACTTTGGGCGCAAGGGTTCAGTTGAAAAGAACTCTGGTCTTGATCCTCAAGGGGCCTGGCGCCAAGACGAACTGACTGGCGTGATATGGTCAGACGAGCCGTCATTCACACTGTTCCCTACATCAGGAAGACTTTACGTTTGGAGAACACCCAACGAAGCCTATAGTCCGGACTGCCTGGTTCCAAAAGTGAAACACGGGGGAGGTTCTGTGATGGTTTGGGCAGCAATATCGCGGTACAGTTTCTGTTGGTCCCATTATTAACCTTCATGGCCGAATTACTGCAAGGGAGTACATGGACAGGTTGGGTAATCGGGTGCATCCCATGGTGCAGACGTCATTTCCGAAAAATCATGCAGTTTTACTTTACCTTTACCTGAGTGTGCATCTCCCAGAGGAAAGAGGAGGAGAAACCTCCGAAGCCTTTTAAGACTCTTACGAAACCACTTTAGAGGAAATAAAATATCTATGCTGTAATAGCTGGACTTGCAGTGGGCAGCGAAGGACAGGAAACCGCAAGAAATGATCAAGGTTTGTTCACTTTACAGTGCAGAACGATTTGCGACTTACTGCCATTTGCAGACACGTGAATATCCGTTAAGCAGACCCGGGTTGCAGTAGTCTGCAAGGTCTAACCAACAAGCAACGGGGGCAACGGTTTTACAGTTCTGGAATATTCAGAGGTCTGTGTGTCCTCTGACCACTTCTCAGCTACTGCAAATATTTCAGCCCCTGCAAAGTAAAACTGTTGATTCGGATATTTTAAAATTAAATTTGCTAAGGGAAGGCGCCTGTGGTTCTGTATGGATGTGAAACTTGGTCTCTGACTTTAGGGGAGGAACATAGACTGAGGGTGTTTGAGAACAGGGTGTTGAGGAGAATATCTCGACCGAAGAGGGATGAAGTGACAGGAGGTTGGAGAAAACTGCATAATGAGGAACTTCATAACTTGTACTCTTCTCCAATTATAATTAGAATGATCAAATCAAGGGGGATGAGGTGGGTAGAGCATGTAGCACGAATGGGGGAGAGGAGGAATGCATATAGGATATTGGTGGAAAAGCCGGGAGGAAGGAGACCATTGGGAAGACCAAGACGTAGGTAGATTGGACAATATTACAATGGATCTTAGAGAGACAGGATGGGATTGTATAGACTGGATTGATCTCTCTCAGGATAGGGACAGCAGAGGGCTCTTGTGAACACGGTAATGAACCTCCAGGTTCCATAAAATGCTGGGAAGTTCTTGAGTAGCTGCACAATTGGTGGCTTCTCAAGAAGGGCTCAGCTCCATGAGTGAATGAAGGGACGGCGCATTCATTTTTTAGAACATTCGAGCAGAGAACGACTTTTAAATACTCAGCCAGTTAATTGAAACGTTAATCAAGAGCGAAGGTGCATGAAGGTTACTGGAGGCGACACTGCACATGCTTTCTCCTACACGACTCGGGTTGATTATGTTGCCTTGGAATAGAAATTTGAGTGCTGAACAACAATGAAATCAGTTCGACTGTTTGAGCCAGTTTCGAAAGAGAAACGAAATTCTGAACTTGGGAACCCTCCACATTGAAGGTACGACCTACACAATTTTATTTGGGGAAGTGCTCTCTTGAAATTTAATCAAAATCACTGGAGTCTTGACGTCTCACAACACTATGGTCCTCCACGGCCTGTTACAGGGAGAGATTTACCTTACCTTCCTATATTAATATAACTTTTAACTTTAAAATACTATCAAAATGCTTAAAATAAAATTAAATTATGTAATATTGATAAGAATACGATATGAATTATTAGAAAGGGACTGTCATTTTTTGGTGTGACAGATGCATTGGATGGGACTGGGGTAGATTTCGTGTTCTGTTCCCAGTGTGTGCTGTATGTGTACTGAAGTATGGGAGTATCTGTGACACATACAATTACATCAATCTTGGCTCTTGAACAATGTAAGAGAGGACGTGACACCTTTGAGTCTGGCTTAGTGAAACTCATGTATGTCAGGCAACAGATACAGCTAGTAAAGGACTAGAAACTGAATTATTTAATGTGCTGTTGAACTTGATGATCTGAATATAGATTTTCAAATGGAGTGCAATGGTCTGTAAGTAAACTTTTAGTTTTAATTTTGCACTTCATTATTATGTATGGAGGAACAAGTGGGTGTACTCTGAAAAAATTTCTGAATTCTATTTAGATCCATGTGTACATGAAGGTGATAGCCCCTACAACTCAAGCAGGAGTAACATGCAATCGTGGATTCTATTGGCCTCATATTCAAACCAGGTACTGTAATTTTATATTTTCTCTCATAACAATATCTACATTTAAGTTATTTGTCACAACAGTCAAATGTATCAAGTGATAATACTTAATTACTAGTCTTTTCGTGAGTAATTGGTTACATTTCATGATCATTTTGCATTCTTGTTTATTGTGACTTTAAGCTTCCAGCTGCAGGTACTAACATTCTGTTCGTAATGTCTATGGGGAGGGAGGGGGGAGGAGAGAAAAAAAGTCTTGAACCCTAGCTCCATATTTCAAGTGATAAATCAGTTTAACAATAAAACATAATATTTTTACATACTTTACAAAATCTGTAATCATTAACAACAGATATTACAACGTGCACCAACTTAATAATTTGTTATGTCAGAAATCTTAATGGTTTCAACTAATGCTTTCTAAATTAAGAATTGCTCATTGAGCCAACTGTTTTAATCTTATCCGCTCTGTTTAGCACTGACCTTATGGATACGATAAACGCAATGTGCAACACAACTCCAAGTTCCTCAGATTCTGACAATCAGCATCTGAACAGTGATGCTTGCTATGGGTGCTTTTCTCGTGTGATTGATCAGTTCAAGGTAAGATGAAATAGAGATTCCAAAAATTCAAACATTTTATCTTCATAAAAGCAGTGCCTTTAGATACCACCAGCATTATAGTAAATGCCAGCCACAGTGGCAGCGTGGTCAAAGGCATGAAATGTCTTCGCCAGTTAAAACACTGGGATCGTGGGTTCGAATCCCACTTGAGGCATGGATGTCTGTGAGCGTTTATTCTGTGACTGTGTTGTTCTGTGTGTAGGTAGCGGCCTTGCGAGGGGCTGATTCCCCATCCAAAGAGCACTACCAACTGTCTACGATTAATAAAATGAAGTGAAATGAAGTGTTTCCCGGATGTGCTGTGCTCCACATGGGAGCAACAGGATAAAGATACACTGATGTAGATTGTAGTGAACAAAAGTCAGCACCCTGAATGGCATGCTATGTGTGAATCTGTAAGAAAATACAGGTCAGAATATTTCCCACGACTACAATTTTATCATCCTTAATAACTGCATGATGTCCCTAGTGCAATATTGGGAGAACAATCGCTGATAACACTTCTCCTATATTTCAATTATGCACACCAGACAAAACCCTTCTGAATGTTAGCATTTCCTCTACTGAAGACTCAAAGCGAATGAGAAGAGGTAGAAATTTCAGTCACTACCAGACACTGTGTTTAGAACATGTGTGAAATCAGAGTAAGGTAGGCCTCAATTTTCAATTAATGAATGTATTAATTGATAAATTTTAGATTTAAGATCTGTATGGCCATGGTTAAAGCACTATATTTCTTAAAAGCGCCGTTTTTAAGTCAATCACATATCTCTTTCAGAACGCGATGCATTTAGGTGAACTGAATTCATGTGCTTCAACATACCTTCAAGGAACCGATTACCAGCCATGTGCAGATGAATTTGCAGTAAGTGAGATGTTAGCAGTGACATTTTAGTATACTGTGCTTGAAATGAGAGGAAAATAGAAAAGAAAGCACATTATTTTGAAAATATTCAGTATGAATCTTTATAAAGGATATTTTGATGAATACAATATTTTAATATGTAAAAATATGAAAATGCATCAACGGTAATTATTTTAATAATGAGACTATTATAAATACTCGTACATTCCTTTATAATGATGCCTCTTCCTTTGTCTCCTGATGAAAGCAATTAGTGGCCAAAACACGTAAAACAAAATGATTTTGTTTTCTTTATTAAAACAGTTAGGCTCAATGAATTATCAATTTTAATTTATTCAATATGAAATTTCAGAAAAAAATGGCTCATCCAGTTTAGGCTTTCATTTTTATGACTTTAAAAGTCTGCACCTTTCATTAGTAATTTCCTTTAAAAAGATTGTTGTTATGCTGTTTAGGGCAATGGGGTAGCAAACTGTAAACTTTGTGGAGAATGGGAATAGATAAAATTATGCATGCAACTGTTTTGGTTTTTGTTTCATCAAAATTTTATGGCAGAACTTGGTCTTTGTAATGTGGCAAGAGGAAAACAGAAAGGTTAGAAACATTTGGCAGTCCTAGCCAATGTGAAGGTTTCAGGATTTATCTTGGGTTCTTTAACTTAGCCATTCTGTTCATCAATTCACCAGTTTTTCCACATTCATATATCACAACTACTGACATAGGCAAGAATCCTGACCAATTGGCACATATGGCAACCTTGGCCTTAAGTTGGAGCTTTACCTTTGTCTTGAAACTTGACAAGACTCAGATTAAAAAGTTAGTTTAGTTCAAGGCAATTATAAAGTTACGGTGTTACATCAGGATGTCAACTGAAAGGGAGCATAATTAATCCATGCCATTTTGTGGAAGCAAGATAATGAAATCTGACTGGGTTTCAAACTATATTTCTTACTCTCAGCTTTTTTAAAAAATTTCAAGTATCTAATTCCAATTTCCTTGAACATGAGTCATTACACTGAATTATAACACTCATATTTCAGAAGGCTATTGCAGAAAATGACACAGAACTAGAAGAGACAGGCTGTAAAGGAGACGGTGCCTTTTGCAGCTTTGAGAAATGCATTCATCGCATTGATAAACTGAGCCTGGTAAGTGACTACAATAAACCAATGATCTTCAGTTCATACATGTATGCTTCATTTCCTTCAAGTGTGCGATTAATACATATCTTCTGATTTGCTTCATAAATCTCACGCCTGTGCAGGGTTCAAATATAGATAAAATCTTCTCTATTCTCTACACACACACAAATTAAGCAACAACATAACCAGCCCAACAGTGTGGTAAATCCTGCAAGTCAATCTAACTTACATAACATGCAAATAATAATACTACAATGACATCTATACAGGCTGAGTAAATAACATGCAAATTACCCATGCCGCAATAAGGGAATGCAGGGTGACAAAATCTGACATCAGCAAATATACTCATATATCTTTCAATGAATAGATGGTAACTACAGTGAAGAATCACATTAAGATGCCTTAATTTTAATTTTTAATCCCCATCTTAATTCAAACTTTATATTTTATTTAATAACATTGGTTTNACAACTGTTACTGTAGATTCATCTTCAGAGCCAAATGGTGACTGTATTTTGTGTATTAATTTACGTGTCTGCAGTCCGACTCAGTTACCTGAACTGGTTAAGGTAAGGTAGGCAGTAAAAATTCGTGAATTAACACAGCTAGCCCTGTGGTAATTTTATACTGATGACCAAGACACCACAACTGGGGAAACAAAGGTATTCATACCTTATTCATTTAAACGTCTGATTGGCTACAAAGTGTATTTTACCTTTTGCCATAGCAGTTTTCAGCGCAGAAGATCCCACACTTTCGCTGAATTTGGACAGCCATTACACACTATTTATTTTCCCGCCTTGCGTCATCACATCTACCACATACATTTTAAACGCATACGCGCGCGGTGCAGTAATCGGAATTTGTTCGAGATCCTGAATCTCAGTTCTTCATTCTGTTCGATTCTGTTCCACGGATATATGCCTGCATGTGTGCACATGCAAGCACAAAGATGCACACATGTAAGAATTTAGAATGGGTTAGAATTGTAGTTGTTTCTAGCAATGAGGTTGCTAATTCATTTTCAGAAACATGCATGATTTTACGGCAGATGGACAAAATAACAGAAACACTAAGAAATTGAAGCATAGAATTTGTGTTGGCAACACTGAAAGAACTTTATTTGGCATAACTGACCGCTCGTCATTATTTTGTTTACGTGCTGGTTCCAATGTATGAGTGATGTCATTGAATGTGTTGAGCGATTTTTCGTCTGGAAGAATCGGCTAATTGGAGGCTTGTCTGATTTTGAAAGAGGATAGATCGTTGATGCTTATTTAACTGGAGCATATGTCAAAAACCGCCACAGTATTAGGTGTATCGCGAGTGATAATTTCTAAGGTTATGTCGGCATACACGAATCATGGGAAGACATCAGCAAAGTGGAACAGTAGGCGAAATTAAACACTGACAGAGAGAGATCGTCGTTCATTGAGTACTGTATCGAAACTCACATAACTGTTGCAGCCAGATGACTGCAGAACTGAATACTCATTTTGAAGACCGTGTCTCCACAAAAATTGTCTGACGTGAGCTTCACAAATTCAACATTGACAGGAGAGCTGCAATTGGTAAACGTATGATTACTGAAAGTAATGCCTAGATGCGTAAACGATGGTGTCACCACCATAAAACCTGGACTTCTGACAACTGGAAATGCGTGCGTAATATGGTCAGGTGAGCCGTCGTCCACACAGTTCCCTACATCAGGAAGACTTTACGTTTTGAGAACACCCATGGAAGCCTGCAATCCGGAGTTCCTCCATCGGTTCCAACAGTGAAACACGGGGAATGTTCTGTGATGGGTTTTGGCAGCAGTATCGTGGTACAGTATTCTGTTGGCTCCATTATTACCCTTCATGGCCGAATTACTGCAAGGAAGTATGTGAGCAGGTTGGGTACCCAGCTGCACTCCACAATCCACACATTCTTTTCGAACAACGGTGCAGTTTCCCAAGGTGACAATGCCTTTGTTCACACTGTTCTGTCATGGTTTGAAGAGCATGAAGATGGACTTAAACATCTTCCTTGGCGAGCACAATCACCAGATTTGAACATCATTGAACCACTATAGTCAGTTTAGGAGATTAGAATGGAAAACAGATTCACACCTCAACACATCTAAACCCACTTGAAGATGTACTTCAAGAAGAATGGTATACAATTCTGCTAGAGACTGCGAAACCTGTACTAGTCTACTGCAAAAGGATTGCGACTGTATTGAAGGTATAAGGTGGTCCAATACCATATTAATAAAGAAATGGGTACAGTCTCTGTAATGTTTCCATTATTTTGTCTAACCTGTATATAGTGCTTCTCATGTAACCAAATTTTAATCTTTGAATAATAATAACAATAATAATAACTGTGTGTAGAATCAGTTAATTTAATGGAACTTGCAGTCAGTTGTTACCAAATAGGAGTAATATTCCAGGATTTAATTTGTGAGACTTACGAAAACCACGACAAATCTGAGGTGTGGTAGCTGGCAATTTAAGACAAGAACAGTGGATATCACTGGCTGTAGAACATTTCTAGCTTAAGGGGTAGCTCACCCCTACAGTTCAGCACTGCCTCAAAGGACAGAATGGGAAGGCTGTTTGTAATCCATGTCAAGGTCTACAAATAGGAAACATAATTCAGTAGAAAAGGAAACAAATTCCCTACTACTATTCAAGTGATAAACATGCAATAATATACATACACAGTGTATCTCCATGCCATGTATAAATGCACACATAAACCTAGGTTTAGAGGGGTCACCCATCACATATCCTTCATGACCAATGTGCCAAGGTGTACCACTCCACCGCACAATTCTGTGATGAAGAAGCTGAAAGGGAGACAGGGAAACCTAAGTTGCTACACGAGCCCATTAGGAGACAAACAAAAATCACAACTAAATGTACACAATTAACAAATAATATAGGTTGAGACCAGTGACAGATACAGTCAAAGAGAATAAAAATAAAATACAGAATCAAAGTTACTTTAGCCCAATTGGAGGGCAGGGTTGGTGGCTCAAGTAAAACAAATCAAGGGGATATACCAGGAGTCAGCAGAAGAACCAGAAATGAAATTAGAATACACAGCTGAACATAGTCTGTAAAAGCTAATAGTCTGTCCACCTGCTCCAAATTTCGCCAGTCTAAGGACTGAATCACGAATGAATCAGTGCTTCTCGATCTGCCTGAGGGTTAAGACCATTTAGCAAAGGGGAAAGCTACAAGTTAGTTCACAAGTATAAAATGCTGAGAAAGGTATGCACGCTTCATGTTAATGAGGCACATATATTTTTAACACATTATTTTCACTGCAGTGAACAAATTTTTAAGAAACTTGACATTAGTTATGTACATTCTTTTAACATGGTGGTCAGTGTATAAAAGCACTTTTATGAAAGGTAACAGAATTGGTTTTTGAATGGTTTATATAAATTTGGACTTGCCAGTATAGTTAATACATAGAAGAAAATGAAGATTCTTACTTCAGTTGACAAAGGATACACAGGGGCACCAGTGAAATAGTCAGGAACAAGGATTAAGGAGATTTTTAAGAAAATTTGTATGACATTGTGCACTGTTAGTGACTGTAGTACAGCTGCAAGAAAATCTATTGAAATTTTTATTATCTTTTCATAGAACACATGGCAAATTTTTGTCATATACCAGTGCCACTTTCAGTTGACATAAAAAAGAAAGGCAAAAGGTAAAGCTGTCCCTCTGCTTAATTAATCATCACACCATGAAGAAATGTGGTGGAGTGAAGGTATAGCTCCACTAATCTTGACTTTGGCACTAGATCATTTGATCTAAGATGTATTTTAGATTTCTCATAGTTCTGACTGTTATAAACGTTTATTTTATGTATGTTAACTGAATGTGGATACTCATATTTCAGATTAAAAGTTGTACTGACGAGGTAAAGGGAAGTACTGAGAATGGCACTGGAGAAGCAGATGAGGTGCAAATATATATTAAAACAACAGCTTGTATATTGGCAAAAGTCCGCTGTAGAAATTCTGTAAGTATATAAAGCTTATCATATAAAACATAATAAAATTCTGGATGTCAGTATGTAGACCTTGATGCAAATATCAGTCATAAACATTTCAGTAACAGTAAATAAAGTGATTATTATTTTAGACTTCAATTCTGGTAAAAATTTCAGTTATGAGATGGTACTGCTTAATTCAGGCCAACGTCAAATTTTCAGTTCATGATGGCTGCTCTATCTTGGTTTTCAGCATTTGAGGTCCAACTCTGCCCCAAAATGTGTATTATTGTACAGGTTTTCATGACTGGGGTTCAGTATAAGATTTTGGCTTTTGGAAATTCACCATGTAGAATGTTGAAAGATTTGAAGCTGTTATCTTCAGGGTTACTGTCTTTAGCAGGTTTCAGAAGCCCCTTATATTGATGTGGCACTGGGCAGTCAGTGTCACCTGGAGCTGTCATTGGATAAGCTAACCACCTGGTACTGAAGTCATACTATTCTGCAGTACACCTGTTATTTGTGTTACAGCCAGGAATACATAAAATTACAGCAAAGTCACTGTCACTACAGAACATGAGAAACAATTATATACAAGTATATATCTGACTCACCAGTGCTTGATTTTGGGAAAATGTATATTGAAAAGAGCTGGGGTGGTGCAGTTGGTATAGCGACTGGCTACGGGCTCGACGACTGAGGAGTCGGAGTGTGAGTCCCAGTAGGGTCACAAATTTTCTCTTCTCCAAATCTTCCAGACCAGTTCTGGGGTCCACCCAACCTCCTATCCAATGGGTACCAGGGGTAAAGCAGTTGGGGCACTACCTCCAGCTAGTGTTGAGGTCAAGAAAATGTAGATCTATACATCCACTCCACCATACGCCTTCATGGCATAGTGCTTAATTTGTTAAGCACAGGGACAACTTTATGTACCTTAGAGTATAGTGAAACTGTGGTCAAAGAGTTCTGCTATAAATTACCATAATCCAGCATAACTCAGGTATTTCATGTTTATGAATTCTGCTGTGGCGAAGTTAATTTATTTAATAATCCAGTATTTTAACACAACTATTACAATTAAATTAAAATTTACCAGAAGTAAGTATCATATGCAAGGAAAATATGATATAGAGTACCTGGTGTTGTAGCTCACTTTCCGTTCCCCACAAAAACCACATGTCATACAAAAGACAACTTGCAGTACCTTTTACAGAAGTAAATCAGTTCAAGTAATTTTACTTTGCAGATGAACACTGATCAACCTGGCCAGGTTGGAACAGTGCGACAGCCAAGGTGGAACCTGTATCAAGCAAGCACCTTGCTTGTCACTGAGGACTATGATCTGAGAGTGACAAGTGTGCCACATGGAAATTTGGGCCTGGTGTGTGGATTTAATCCTGGCAATGTTAAGGTAGCCACCTGGCCCGGAGCTACATGCTAATATAGCCAAAATAAACAGAAATATTCTGAAGTAATGTACAAGTGAAATAAAGATATGAGACTGTACTGTTAGCTTTCTTCTTGATATTAATCACTGAAAGATTAACACTTCCAATGAACTCCCAATTATCTGGACTAACGGATCAAGCAGTCAGCTGCCACTTTCTCACAGCAGTGACCAAGTTATACATGCAGAAGTTGTGGTGGACAAAGTGGCACCAGTGAAGGATTTTCTCCAAACACTTCAGTTTCCCCTGCCAATTATCATTCCACCAGTGGTCCAGAGTCTGACTATTATCCAGGGGTGGTACAGAGCTCATACTTTGACAGAGTTCCTGGCATTTTATGAAAGTAATCCACCTACACAACAGGCCAATTTTAGGCTGCAGTGCCACGGGACTCAGTCTGTCCCCACCCAGAATCTTGCAGGCTGCATGTGCTTATAAAAAGGGAATATCAAATTTTGCTGTACTCATTTTATTATCTATGTAGCAGATGCAAAACCCTACCATAGACAAAAAATTTGGCCGATACTACAAAGACAAATTTGAGGGAGTTTAATATTTGTTTTCTTTTCCCCCCTCTATGCAGTATCAGACATCATATACGTCTGGGTCACATATCAAAGGCTACTAAGTTGTATGGATATCTGAGACATCTATTTGTTTATGTAGACAGTTGACTTCAGAATCAAAGTATATATACCTTCTTGGGTGTTCACACTATGTGGATGTGGGGACATCCACACAGTATAAACACCTAAGAACCAAATTAACATCAACAACCAATCACTGTGGATGCTTAAAATCAGAAATTATATAAGCTGTTCTGAATCAATGAGAACACACTAAAGAGATGTGTATTCAATTCTTTAAAACACTGCAACCCTGAAACAATGACTGGTCTTTATCTCTGTCCTCAGGTAAAAAAGCTCCATCGATTGGACTCAACAGTGTAATCTTTTTACCAGAGGACACAAACACAGTCCAGTCTCCACAACATCATTTTGATAAAAACTTGGACAGTGGACAATGCACAGAAAATCAGCCACTGTATTAATATACCCTTGCATCAACTCCCATATGTGAGTTGGTCATTCACCAGTGCCATAAGGTGAAATATTGTTGGTTTAGAATGATTTTCAGCTGTTCTTTTTCTTTGTTGCTAGATGGTGCATGTAGGCACCCCTGCAGAGCATGCAAACCATGCGTGTGCTGTGAAAAGGAGCCTTGGGTGGCATATAAATAGGGATGAGGGTTGTCAAGTGAAAGCATTCAGTTGTTTCATTGTGGGACAGTTCATACTGACGAGGCATAATACTGACTTTGTATTTAATAAACCTGGAGAATGATAAGGCAAGTCAATGACTGATCTCTCCCACACTTTATTAAAAATGATAAGCCATGTTGTAATGACTAGAACGTGAAAACAAGAATTAACAGTATAAGCTAAAATGTGTTGAAACATTCAAGATGTACCTGTTCATATTCCAGGTAATGGCAAATTTTCAATTTTGTTATGAACATACATCATTAGCGTTAATGCTTAGAAGCAAAGTCCAGCATTATGTTCAGTACATTTTTCCTTACGTCTTAGTTTCTCATATATCAAATCAGATACTATATATTCAGTTTCACATTTTTTTCAATAATTACTATTCACTCCCAATCACACGCACAACCTGGATTATCCATGCTTTTCATTTGTGTATCTATTCCCCTTCATTAGCACCAGTAACTGGGAGTATACTGTAATACTTAGTCCAATTAAATTCTGAAGTTATTTAAAGTTCATCCCCATGAAATTAGCCATTACCATACTGGGCATTCTTACCCTGAATAAGAATTTGCTGCTTCTAAAAGTTCAACAACACAGAAACTGGCAAACTAATACAGTATAGCTAGAATTATAAGAACTTTCCATCTGTAAGGAATCTTTAAAAGAATCACACGTCATACAAAGTTGTAAAAATATATAATTTTCTGCAAACTTCTGTGATGCAAATTTATAAAATGTTCTAAAAAACTATACATATACATACACACAACCATGTTACGGCACAGAACCAGTCAACAACGCAGCTTGGCTACTAAATCTACAACTTCACTTATTACAGCAAATCTAAAATTAAAATTAACATATGGCAACTTGAATGTAAATTGGCAGTACATATGCAATGAAGAGGTTCATTATATTTACCCCAGATATGATGCACAGAGGCCTCAAGTCTACCTGCTGCTCTGACAATTGTTTTATTGTCAGGTACTCCAGCCCATCCTTCAAGCCATAATTAGGGCATGTTGTTTTCCAGTTAAATCTGCTCTCGTGCATCTGAGTGGTTACTCTACAGCTTGGGATTTGAGTTAATTTAACCTAAACATGAAGAGTTAAACTTCCTGAAACTCCATATACATATATTTGCTGTACATATCTCAGTGCGATACGTACCAAGTAATGTATCTGACTTTTATTTGGAGGTGCCCAATTTAAATCTCAGGTCGGACTTCTCATGATTTCCCTCAGTCCCTCCAGACATGCCTGGGTTAGTTCCTTGAAGAAGTCCATCACTCATGTATCATTGTTTCATCTGACGCCATACAGTCTGAACTACTGTCATCTAATGGGCCAAAAATATATGTAAATCAATGGGAAATGTAAGCCTCAAAACACAAGTTACTTGCAGACCGTATGATTACTGCCAAACAAGGAAACAGTGACAAAACAATCATTTTCACATATCTATATACATCTGTACATCTGTTTATAGTAGCATGGTTGAAATTAAATCATGGATCTTTGTGGAAAGGATGGTAAACTTTTCTTTAACCTGACCAGACACTCTGTAGTAATATTGTCTCCGGGAAGTTTGAATTTTTGTAGAACTGTGCCTCAAGCAATCACTGTTAGTTTCAAGAAGGTTTGGTGCCCTTTTAAGTGACTTCTGTGGGTTTGGTCACAGGTGGGTTCAATTCCAACCTAAGGAACTGAGATTTAGACTAGCATATTCACATATTCCCGACTGAACGAATTTCATATTCAGAACATCCAAACCATTCATGTGTATACTCGTAACAAAATGGTTTTCTATTTAGATAGTAGAGAGCAACTTTAATTTATGATATTTGGGGGGGGGAAGATTTTCACGAAATTTGATATTGAGGAGTTTTACTGAAATATGTCAACATGTTTAATTTTGATTAAACTTTGATAATAATGACACACACATTACATGAAGAGCAACATGCAATTCTGTACACATCTTGCACATAACTTTCCAACTATCAGAATGAAAATTCTTTAGGACATAAGTTGAAAATAAAAATGAAATTAACATTTTATGTCCACTAAACTTTCCCTGAAAGCATTATGGTTTCAAAGATAATTAAACAAAATTGACTCTATCATGTCTAAATGCACAATTGGAGCAAATGCATCAGAACTGTCAAGCTATCTGTTGTCTCAAGTGGTTATCATTCAGATATGAAAGCAATAAAACGTCACCTTTACTGTTACCTGAACCCTAGGGAACTGTTACATTTTAACACATGCATTACTGACAATCTGTCATGAAACAGTACTGTACTGTCTTGGAAACTTCTGTCATTAGGAAGGTCCAGGAAAACCAGGTGGGACACATTAACAACTGCTCTATGAAGATGATGTAAATCTATTTGAAGATTACATAGATAACATAAAGAAAAACACCGTAACTCTAATTGACACTGGTAAGAAGGTTGGTCTAGAAGTAAATGCAAAGAAAACTAAGTATATTACAGCATGCAGACCTGTTGCTAGGTAATGGTCCATACACATGCAGCAGAGGAAAGCGTCACGTACGGTGTGATGTCAGGCAACAGTAGAACTGATGTTGCAAGTATCAGTCTCTGTGGGTTCACTTTGGAGCTATATGACTTGGACTCAGTGAGTTCGATTCAGTTCAGTTCAGTTAGTGAATGCAGTGCTGTTGAGTACAGTGGAGTGAAGTCGGTTGGTAAGGAATCAGTTCAGTCTTTGTGAGCTGTTACTGTGAGAAGCTGGTAGTTGAGGCCCGGGAAAGTTCGGGAACATCTGCCACTGAAAGGCGTTATCAGGCAACAGCTAGTGGAGACTGACAGACTGAGAACACTAGTCTGTGTGTGGCAGTGATTTGTAAACTGTAGTCATGAGTTGTATGTTAAAGTGGTCAATAAATCTGATTACCAACATAAACCCCATGTATAGTCACTCAAACATGTGACAATATGTTGCTGTCTCATCACCAGAATTCAGGGTAAAATCATAACATGAAGGCAACTAATAGATCCTTTGAAAATGTGACACAGTTTAAATATCTGGGAATGACAGTAACAAATAAAATTTGATACATGAGGAAATTAAGAGGAGACTGAATTTGGATAATGCTTGCTACCATTTGGTCCAGAACCTTTTGTGTTCTTGTCTGCTATATAAAAACTAATCTATACAAAACTATAATTTTGCCCATGGTTTTGTAGGGTGTGAAACCTGGTCTCTTGACATGAAGAGCGGAATATAGACTGAGGGCGCTGAGGAGAGAGATGAAGTGACGCTAGGTTGGAGAAAACTGCATAATGAAGAGCTTCATAACTTGTACTCTAGTAAGTAGAATGATGAAGTCAGGGAGGATAGGATGGGATGGGCATGGCATGTAGCACGAATTGGGGAGAAGCAGAATGCATATAGGATATTGGTGGGAAAGCCTGAAGGAAAGATACCACTGGGAAGACCAAGACGTAGGTGGGAGAATAGTATTAAATTGAACTTAGAGAGATAGAATGGGTGGTATGGACTGAATTAATCTGACTCAGGATAGGGACTGGTAGAGGGCTCTTGTGAACATGGTAATGAAGCTTTGGGTTCCATAAAACATTGGAAAATCTTGAGTAGTGCGTAACTGGTGGCATTTCAAGAAGGGCTTGTCTCTATGTAGCTAGTTAGTCGTGAAAACTTCAGCCACAATGATATGGGTCTTGAATTTGGCTGGAAGAACAGTAGGTGCATTTTAGCAGGTGCACAGTTGTGCGTCTACAAAATCATTGCTTTTTCCCATGCTATAGGAAATTGCATTCTATGTGATTCTAAGAGAGACTGTATGATGAGCAGGTCTCACATGCACAAGACTCAGAATACAAGTGATCAGTGACATCTGACGAGTATGGGAAAGGACCGTATTGAGCCACTTTTGGGCATTTGAGGTTATTTGAGTTTCTCATGGTAGTGACTACATTCTTCTGGGTCATGAGACAGCATGACATTTCAGAGGACCATCAGGGTGAAAGATTAGGCCAAGGAAGAAGGAATGCTAAGCTCAGCTGGTTTCAACATATAATTTTCATATTTAATAATTTCCTAAATTTGATGCTGCTAGAAACAGCTGCGATTTTGAAGGAAACTACATTCTATGAATGCAACCTTCCTGGTGCCTGAGACTGCCTCACATGTGACTACAGCTCTACACTGCTTGGAAAAGTAATATGAAAATGTTCATCCTGCTGGTGTGTTATGCTTCCTGGCCATATCTATGTACAACAGATTTGATGGTGTTTACAAATGTTCTTTCCATTTCTAGGGGATAATTTAACGATGTCCGTGAATGGTGGTGATGTTCCTGTTTTTGAATGATGGACATGGAAATAGGCCGCATTTCCAACATTTTCGAAGCATCTGCTGCTTCTTTTATCAGGGTAGAAAAATGGGTCAGGATTGTCAGGAGGCCAATATGGCTGGTTTGTTGAAGTGGCAACAGGCAAGAAACATAAGAGGCAGTGGGGTGAGAAGAAGAGGAAATAATTATTTAATCTTCTACACATCTTGCTTTCTGTATTTCACACACACAGTTCTGGCTCCGGTCTTTTCACCCTCTATATCATGTACCATTTTCCCACTTGATCCTGAAGGTGGAGACTGAGAGTTCATTTGAAACATTGCCAACATAACTTATGTCCACATGGTGCCACCACCCAAAAATAGGACCACTGTCACCAGTGGATCACACTGAAAGCCTGAAATCAGTAATATCTGTGAATAATTTCCATGGTAACCATCGAAGGGGGCATGAGGTAGCGTAGTGGTTGAGGCACTATGCTACAAGCCGGAAGGTTGTGGGTTCAAGTCCCAATGTGGTCATTGGATTTATTTGAATTGACCTAATCCTTCCAGCCGAAGAACTGATATCATGAATGGAACAGTCATTTAGTGTTCAGTTGCTATGATCCCAGCCTAACAATTTTATGGTTATTTTTTTTCAGTTTAAGCTGTTTTTTAATTAATCATTTAATGATACTGTCAGTACCTAGAGTATACAGTACCAGTGATAGGATTAATGAATGTGGAACAGTTGGTGGAATAAGAATTGATGGAGGAAATCAAAGTACTTGGAGAAAAACTGCCCCATTGTTCCGCTATGTCTGCACAAATCCCAGGCAAATTGATCTGGGGCTACTGCGGTGTGAAACTGGTGACTCACTGCGTGGGCTATGGCATGGCCTACTTCAAGATGTTTCTTATCTTAGCATTTCAGTACAATAACCACTGAGAAACAAAACGGGGAATTAATTTGACTCATCTATAACTGGATACCATTTCTTCAGCCCCTTAATGCATATCTGGTTTAAAATATTTATGTATCAGTAGAAAAAGTACGTTACTTCACTGGTAAAGCAGGTTAAGTTATCCTAATAAATACATTCCAAAATGGGTAAAACGGCCACCAAAATTTCTGGCACTGAAATTACATTATTAAAGCCTTTCAAGATATAACACTTCTAAGAAAATGCAAAAGATACATGAAATTATATGTTAACTTGGAACCCTAAAATTACAATTTTCATTGAAATTAACATTAAAGTTCAGAAAACCAACTGAAGTAAAAATTATGTACATACCAATTATACAAATATTATACAACTGACACACATTGTTGTTGCCTGGCATCACTTTCATTTCATTTAATTATATTTCCTTTCTGTTCCAGTCAATTGATCCTATAAATGATTAAAATGCTACTTTTACACTAAAACACAAAATTAAGTTTTCTGTTTTCCCTTTCTTTTTTCTCATATTTCAACAAGTGAATTTACACGTTTACTCTGCTTGTGTTATTTGCAAAGAGCATTATATTTTAGTGCTGTTACTCTAGTTAGGATACATTAACTCACTAGAACAGTCTCTCAAGCTTGCAGATGTCTCACTCTGTAGTTTAATCAGTACATTACTGCGCGTTATGTAATGTGGTAAAAAGTAAATGAATGCATTAGAACACAAACAGAGAAGCAGCTTGATGGGTTTTTCTGGCAATCAAAATAGTGAGGCCAACTTCTATAACTTACAGGTGCATGGCTTGCAATATCACAACCAAAAATTCTTATATAACATGTGTAAGAACGCTGCAACATAAGATGTACCTTGCATAAGCTTGTTATAGCAGTTCATTCAAATTATAACATGAGAGAATGCTCTCAAGATTAATACAATGGTTTCTTAGTATAGCACCTAATTCTAAAACACTTCATCAGACATCTGATATGTTCACAGATAACGGCTAGCTGCATCAACAATGAAACAAAAATAAGGCACAAGAAGTAATATAAATTCTTGTTATGTTACTGGCACCATCATTCAAGTAATATACAAATTTAAATGCAATAAATGTTTCTATTAGCATGTAGAATAATCTGCTAATAATTATTAGCAGATATACTATTATAATAGTTCAGACTGTCTCAGTCTTTAAAACGGGATGAATGAAGCACCACATTATGTATAAGACCTGATGCGGCTGCAACAACTGAAAGTGGCAGCTACCAGTCACGCCAATTTCAAACAGGTCCTGTATTTCAGAGACCTTCAGTGCCTCCATCATCAGAAAATTAACAAGTATTTCCTGATGAAAGAGACACTGGAATGTTCTGTTCTGTTCTGAACTGATGTGACTGGTAGCCCCCTCATAGTATCTTTGAAGTCACTCTAGCTGATTAAATTAATGTCATACTGTTCCAACCAAAAACTTATCATAGGCCCACACATTCACCTCAGTCTTCAATGCAACTTAAAACCGTTCACAGTCTCTCTTTAGGGTCATTCCATGTGAAGTCATCCAGATAGGTCACTCGACCATTTAAAAAAAATTATATTTTGTACACTTATTTCTACATACTTTCATACTTCAAAAATAGTAAGAAAAATTAATCCGCTTGGTTCTCCTGGTACAGCCGTTTTTATAATGTGAAAAACGCGTTTTCGGCTGAAATGGAGGTTTGCGTTCTCTTCTGCATTTTGATAACTATTCAAGCTAGAGAATCTAATAAAAAAAAAAGTAAAGCTATCCTTGTACCAGGCCGTGAAGGCTCATAGGGTTGTGAGATGTTGAGGGTCCAACACAATCTAGACAATCGGCTCAAAGAAGGTGGTAAGGTTGTCAGCCTTACGCGCTGGCCGCGCTTTAGTCCCCAGGAAAATTATTTAATTAATTCCTGGTACTTATTTCTTTTAGAGGCTGAGTAAACCCCAGGGCCTAGTGCGGCTGGAAGGATTAGGTCCATTGAAAAAATCCAATGACCTCATCAGGACTTGAACCCGTAACCTTCCAGCTTCCTCAACCAACTATGCTACCGCGTAAAAAACCAATTTGTTTCGCACGATATGGACTACAAATCATGTCATTACAAGTTTTCACTCATCTCACTTCCTCTACGTGAAATTAAGCTTGAAACTTACTTATCGATTTTTTTTTGGGGGGGGGGGATATTTTTGACCTTCAAAAACCAATGGGAGGGGGAAAGTATCAGATCTGTGGTTTCTACCCTTTCTTGTTGCCTACATGGGACAACGTAGTTTTGAGAATTAAACTTCATGGTGCAATTTAACTACCACAGTGTAGTCAGCCATCAAACATGAACTTAACTCATAACAACATGCATCACATCCAGCTTATAATATATAGATATTAAATTGCTTGGGGGCAGAAAGCATGAAGACAAGTCAATAAACCTTACCTCTAGATGTGAACGATTTTGGGTATATTCACAACACTGTTTTATATCAAAACATATGTCAGACCAGTTTACAATTCTTCGAAATCACCCTTCCAACTAATGAGGGTTATGGAAAAGCAATTAAAGAGAAGCATGGAGAAAAATCTGAACTCAGTATGGTCAAGTACCAATTTCACATAAAAGACAACTTATCTTCATTTTCTACTGACCAACAAAATTTAGTACAGAAAATGTTTAGCAGCATACCAGAACTAGCACAGCACAGTACACACTGTACGGCCATGGGGAACATCTGAGTTCACCAAAACTACTAATACTACTTTCTACTGCACAGTTCAACACAGGTTTCATTTTACAATTGCATAACTGGGCAATAATATTGTTAGCTGAGGAAGAATTCTGTATAATTAAGCACGTATTAAATCCTACTGCTGACGAGAAATCATCATGTTGACAATGCTGCCAGTCTGCTTCAAAATACCGACTGCCTGGTCATGCTCCACTTTCGTGAAATCTGTCCCATCCACCTCCAAGATTTTGTCTCCTGGCAGGAGGCAGCTGCTGGCAGGACCATTTGGATGCACTTTTGTGACAAATATTCCCTCCTACAACAGGGATGCCAAACCTTAATTTCAATTTAACTTATTTCAGTTTTAAAAAACTTTCCATATTTTTAAAACAATAATAGTAATAAATCAAATGATCTCACATGTGCAAGTAGGAACCTAGAGGGAAAAAAAATCAGTTTACAATTGAAACACTGTCCCTTTAAGCACAGGTGTCATGCACAAAACAAATAACTTTTATTTAAAACCAAAAATCAGACCTTTGGAAGAACCTCCTGCATACATCCATCAAGCAGAATTCTACAGGTTCCCAAAACAGATCCAGAAATATCAACCCATATAAACACGGCGAGGTACATGACCACTTAAAAAAGACTACTGGATCATGTGAATGGAAACGCTGAAACAAGCCATCCACACTTGTTTTGCTGATGAAGATTGCAAATGAGAGGACATTCATGCATGGGGAACTGTGTGAAGAACACAAGACTTGAGGTTCTCACAGTGGTGACTAAGAAATCCTGTCTTTGGGGATGTGATACGGGGTAGTGGTGTTGTGGGAGACTGTACTGCCTCCAACTGAAGATGGCATGACATCCATGGAGAGAGTATTCTGCATGCATGAAATATATCTGAAGGCACTATCATGGCAGGAGGAGCCACGTCAAAGCTCAGGCTGTCAACACTGGCTGTTACTGTCGATGGCTGGGTTTGGTTCCACGGCATTTTGTGTTGGAAAAAAAAGGGGCATTAGAGGCAGGCTATTCTCCCTCCAGTCATCATTTCATGGATACCAGATAAGAGGCATGTACCAGACCCGACCACCCGGCACAGTCATAGATTTTGATGATGATGATGATGATGCAAGGATTGTATATCTATATTTTGCAGATGCAACACAGGAATGCACTGAATGAGTCATAGCAGTTTCACAGGGTAAAACCTTGTGTTTTAGATGTGTACAGTTTTCAGCTCATGTGTATTCCATTCTGCACAAGCCAATGAATGATAGCATTGCTAGGTTTCATCAGTGCAAAAGAAATGATTTGATGCAAAACCATGCTGTGACATGTCACCAAAAAAACATAAATCTTGGAATCCTGTAAGCACCAAAATATCACGGAAGTGTTCACTTATTATACAGAAACAAAACCACACTGCCAGCCATAACAGTCGAGATGTGCCGCATCGTTTTCCCAACAGTCCACAACAAAGTAGCATACAGAGAGCCGGTTTGTTGCTAGAGGAGTCGTATGATTCCCAGGGCCATGAGACAGAAGCATATGGTCATGAGTCCCTCAGACCTGGAACAAGACTGACTGGGCTGGCAATGTCCAGCAGCAATTTATCAGATCAGACAGATAAAACATGTCTTAACAAAAGCAGAATGCTTCTCTGCAAACATCGACATCAAAACAATTCACATACCTGCGAACAAAAACGTCCACATGGTCAGACCTACAAAGTTTAAGGTAAGCCTAAGTCACTGCGCTATGCTGCATCTCACATGAGTGCGACAGTGTACGCTAGGCAGACAGACCAAACCATTGAGATCAGTGTTCCATATACACACATACCCGGGCGGGCTAGAGAAGTCAGCAGGGCCACGACATCTAATTCGGCAATATCACCACACTGGATAAAGCACCAGGCTACATGGCCCAACCAATATAGGCCATTGTGTTCAGGCTCCACCCCAGAAACATCAACAGGGGCAGCGGTCAGTTGGTCCTGGTGCCCGATGACTAATATAATAATGCAATAGCGAGATGAAATAATCAGAGACAGGACCAGGACAAACAAACTTGTCACTCTACCCACTAACTCTCCATTGGCTCATGCTCAATTCCAACCATGGGCCACGGGCTGCTATATGGGCGGGACAGTCCGAATCTAATGTTGCATCAGACCCTACTGATGATCCCTGCAACCAACCTACATAGCTGATTGCCTGAGAAGATTCTGTGTCAAAGTCTGACTTGCAAATAAGAATTCAGAATTCATGCTTATCAATATATTGGTCGACTAACTTACATTATCATGTTTCTCTAGAGGAGATGTGAACCCATGACCACCAGTAATACTGAACCCAAGACCAGGATTCTTTTTAATTACAACAGGAAACTGAAACACAAAGAAAATATTAACAATAATATGTCAATTGAAACTTGCACTAAGAATGCTGAGTTTCATGACCCTTACTGTTTATAACATTAGTCTTATATTTTTAAGCTCACTGAAAAACAAAATTGACTAGTTCGGATCTAGGAGTTCTTCAGAGACCTGACTCCAGGGTGTCATTATTTAACATTACATTCTTTTTTATAGAAAACAAGAACAATAACTACTACTGCAATTACAATACAATGATGAATGTCACATGAAAGTGTTAATTTTGTACCCTTTCCTTTGACTTAAACTTACATTTCCCTTCCAGTCATCACAGTGAAACTGCTAAGAAGCATGTGGAACTCAGTAACATGTTCATTCCCATGCTGCAATACCAATCACGTGTAATGTGGAAGGAAGTAAAGGAGAAAGGAGGGAGCACAAAAACAGAGAACATGCAGTGATGCCAAATGTAGCTTTGTGGAACACTCGTTTTCACTGAATATGAACTGTTCTGTGAAATGTACTTGCAAAGAGAAAACTCAACCTAGTCACCAATTCTAGTGAAAAACACTATAACAACATTGTACCTAGCATATTCATAGTGTCTGTGAAACTACCCACAGTTCAATGAAAATCAAGGAAAGTAAAGAACATGGTAAAAGTATCCATACACTCATATCATGTGACTGAATCCCTTGGCTACATATCCATGTTTCTTCTTGGTACTTCACGACATTACATTAATTAATGCCACTAAATTAAGACATATTATAGAAACCTGAACACAAAACCCACTAACACAATACAATACCTCAAATCTGTAGTCTTAACATTCAGTATCCACACTGTTTTCGTTCAGAAACATGAAAGGGAGTGATGAAATTTTTGGCACAATTTACTTACTTTATAAGAAAATAAAATTTTATGGTATGTCTGTCTCTTTTCCCCTTCATATTTATTGAACCATATGACATAATTTAATGAAACTGTTAATGTGCTGCATGCTACTAAAAGCCATTTCATATTCATAATTACTGATATCAAACACACCACATTGTGTGGGACAAACATCACCTCAACTTAATTTAAGGTCCTGAGATGTTGTGGAGTAACAAATTCTACAGTTAAATGATATTTTAAACTGAGTTTGTTAGTTGATATGTAAAACCTATGATAGCTGCAGCATAACAGTGTACCTGTGCCCCTGGCAAAGGCTTCATGACCAAGACATAAAAGCAAGAGTTATACAGATGCTGTATTCAGGCAGCTGTTAGTCATACTGACTGGAAACAAATCTTTTTAGAATGCAACAGACAAGCAGAGTTAGGCATGTAAGATTTTGTAAGGAAACACAATACAAATATATCTACAGATTCTGTATTCCTTATTTTAACAATCAGAATCATGATGAAAGTGCCAAACTTTGAGGCCACATCTGACAAATTTAACATATGCAGTAAGTATAAATTATACGGATCACTGAACTGCAGTTACTAAGTTACATTTGTCGCTAGTTTCACCATACACACAGAGGCACCTGAAGGAAAGCAGATATCATTGCACTTCCCAGATTATACTTGGCATTAATTCTGATGTTGAGGAACGAATCACCTGTCTTACAATAATAAGAACGTGAAGCCTGAATTTGCACTTACAACAGTGGCATTCTTATGTGGTCCAAACATCCAAGTCTTGGCCTGCCTTCCCGGAGACTCCAAGCTCGTTCTTTGGCTGCTTTCTGCAGCAGGTGCTGAAAACAGTCTTTGTGACATAGAACCCAACCTTGCAGATGACGGTGATGTTGGAGTGGATGAAAGAGTGGGAATTTTGGATGCTAATGGGCTTTGTTCATTTGAAAGTGCTGATTTGGAGTTTCCATGCAAAGCAGTGCCTTCCAAACTTGAATAGCCACTCAGTGGACTAAGTTGTGAGGAAGAGGGTGACATAGCGGTGGGTATTTTAGAGGAGATATTGAGGTTGTGGTCTGTGGCAGAGAAGCGCGGTTTGTTAATGTAATTATATCCTGCTTCTTTCATGATGGGTGATGCTGATGAGTCCAAGGATGTATTTAACAATGGTGCAATGGAACCAGGCCGGCTGCTACTGGAGGACTGAGAGCTGAAAGAGCCTCTCTTTGGTGACTGGAGACTGAAAGCTGTGGAATAAAATGCAGGCTGAGGAATTCTAGTTCCAGAGCCAGAGTCTGACAAGGACTCGGCTTCAGAAACAGAAGAGGACCAGCTATTGCCAAGAACCGAGCTGGCTGATACATCAGGCCTTCCACGATTCAATGAAGCTGAAGGTGATGGAAACTTGGAATTGGGGGAGGATATTTTCTCAACCAAGGAAGGAGCGTTATTCTGAGGTTGTGACGTGATGTTCCCCTTCGCTAGCCCATGCGACACGGATGGTAAAAGGGAAGGAATTTTTGTTCCTGTTCTTGACGCGGATGTTGGTGACTTTGGTATCACATATTTCGATGATACTGGAGTCACAGAAGTTGGAGAGCTGCACGCTGGCTGCTGAGGTGCAGGTGCACAGACAGAATCGCCTGCAGAGGGTTTATCTTCGGTACAAGTTGAAGGTTTATTTAGTAAATCATCCGCTTCTTGAGTGGATGATTTTAAACACACAGGATCTCCAAGTCTCACTGGAATACGACACTTTGGACTCAAAGGCGTGTTCTTTGCGTCATCTCCTTGTGGACTCCCCACAGTGGGACCAGACATATCTTTCCTTGCGTCACTTACTTTATTTTCAGTTTCTGCAACACTGTTCTCTGTGGTCATAGTGAGTGCAACTGTGGCAACAGGGGAAGTGGTGCTGGTAACAGCAGAAGTACTGGCTACTGTCACGGTAGTGTTGACTGCCTTCGAGGCGCGGACAGAAGTGAGGGAGGGAATGGACGAGCTGGGAATGGGAGTGGCATTCACAAACGTTGAAATGTTAGCTTCCTTGCTTTCGGTGCTATCACTGTGTCCCTGAAATGAGGGTGTTTTGTGTATTGGGACCTCAGACTCATCAACTGGTGCATCTTGAACTTCAGTCTTGGTAATGACTTTGTTTCCAGTCTCCCTTCTGGAAGACATGTCACCAATTGGTATGGACACATCATCATTTCCTTTATTTTCTTCCTGGTGTTCAAAGTGACTAACTGTTTGCGTGTCCTCAACTTTCTGTGTACCAGACTCTTCTTCAGGAGACTCAACTCTCTCTCTTGAGCTGTCCCCTTCATCAGTTTTTTCAGATGATTTTTCAGCAACAGACTTGAGCAGCACTGAGGGCTTTGGTGCACTATTGAGAGGTTCTGGAAATAACATTTAGCAAAACACATGTTTAGCGTTTGTGGAGATCCAGGATATGAGCAATGCCTAAGTGTTATTTGGCTTAGGGGCTCACAAGTGCAGAACACACAGAGATTTGGTAGTATTCTGAGCTACAAACATTGAACCACTATGATTAATAAAGCACAATTAAGCTATGCTGTCTATTCACACACACTTCTGCCTCCCAAACATATGCAACAAAACTGCACAATGGAATGTGAGAAACATTTCGAGTTCCTACAATTGTTTGTACAGGGGCCCTTTCTGCAGGATCACCACAAAAACTGTCTATATAGTTGTATCTATAAAGATATGGTGATTCTCAAGCTCGGTGTATAGTCACGAATATGAACCACACTTCATATTGTGCTGAGTAAGTCACTGAGAGCAAAGTGCATTCACTTGTATTTTATGTACCTGAAACCTTTACACTGAAAATTAATATGTAATTTGTTTTAAGTTTTACTGAAGGCAAACAACTTCTCTTTGGAAGGCAAACTTACATATGATGGAGTTTCCTGCATCAAAATTTGATCTGCTATTCACTAATTGAAAGAGAATCAACATTTTGAAAGCTGACGTTCATATAGTATTTAAAATTTCAGTTCCTTCCTTCTAAATAACATCCCATGTATAATTACAAATTACAGTTATTAAGGTTTCAGAAAACAACTGCTGTTTATTTTGAGAAGCAACAAAACACATGTACAATGTGTAGCTGAAACAGTCCTGTTCCTGACAAACACAGCTCCAGTCCATAAAGAGCTAGACTTCGCAGTGCCAAGATCAATGGAGCAAAGCTAAAGAACTGGCCTAAAATTGACTGGATTACTTCTCAATATTCTACTGTTTTTGCTACACTCAACAGCTAAAAGCAAATAATCATAAATCGGCACTAATCCACGACTACTTGTATCTGTGAAGCTGAAGGGAGCAAAATCTTTATCAGCAGAAGTGCACAACATTAGGTCACATATACAAGGCGTGACAATTCAATAAGACTGCACTCACAAGCCTCATTGTACTTAAATTTTATTCTGAACTACAGTTCCCTCCAGCACTGTTTCCAGCTGCTGCAGCCCTTCCAGAAGTCACTCCTGTACAAGGAGATTAAAATGGTCACCGTAACCTTCTTCACATTTTACACAGCTTCAAAATATGAACCTTCAAGAGGACTCTTCTTGGTAGGGAAAAGAGAAATCTGGTAAGTAACTGTGGTACTGTAGAACCATAAACAATTTTCGGCAAAAACTCAAAGTGAGGTGCTGTGTGTGAGGGCATGTTTTCGTGACCCATTTGTCAAAGAACAAACGCATTGTCCTAGACACTCTAAACTTTAAAACTTCTGGGATATAACATGGTGTGGTCCATCAAAAGTCAACCGACATTTCAGGGTAACATATAGCTTCCATCTTCAGAGCTGAAGAATAAGTCAAGCAAGAAACTACCTGCTTTCATACTGGTCTCTTGCTAGGCTTATTCTTCAACCCTGAAGACGGAGGTAATATGTTCCTCTGAAACACTGGCTGACTTTCAAAGGACTACATAGCATTGTATCCCAGAAGACAGAACTCTTCATAACCACTGGTGTGTGAGAGCCTCATATCCTAAAAAATTTTAAACTTCTAGCTGACAGTTTGATCCAGTGGGACAGATCTTTGGTGCACTGTCCCTCTACAGCCAAAGAAGCCAATTAGCACTGTCTTGGCTTTTCATTTTGACATCTGCACTCCGTTGGGGTGGGTTAAGCCTTGAAGTTCCCACTGCTTTGGCTCAGGGTCTTGTCCCCAGTGATGATTCATCATTCTCCCTCATCCACTGCAAACTTCCCTCATTTGGTGCATCCAGTCTGCAGTGATGTTCCTGTGCTCCGTCCTTATACATATCTTCATCACAAAATCTTCCACCAAAATCAAGCGTGCAGTATCTCTCTGTTGGTATTCACTCATCTGCAATCATCTATGCCAGAGTTCTCATCTTTCCAACAATTTCCACTGACTTTTATGTTGATGGATGTCCTGGTTGGCTGGCAAACACAATTCTGTTCCTTCCTTCAGAAAACAGTGCACACCATCCTAAGTGTTCTCGACAAAACCTATTCTCCACACACCTGCTATAACATTTCAAACATTCTGTTCTCCCAAAATTTGAACAAGAATTTCATACTGTCACGCTCTTAGAGTGACTACAGATTGGGATCTGGACTGAATGAGCTCTTGCAACTTATAACTACAGAACAAGTGAGGATTACGCCCCAACTGTCTGTTCTACACGCTTCACAAATCACTGCAGGACACACTAGGTCTACTCAGTCTCTTACAGTCTTCACCAGCCATGGCTTGGCAGCGGCTTCCAATGGCTGATGTTCCCCTTCCTCTGGGTTCTCGAACTGTCCCTGGCCTCAGATACCAGCTTCTCACAGGAGAAGTTCACAAGCACTGAACTGCAGCAGTCCTCTGACTGACTATGGCTCCTACCTTGTCCTGCTCATAACACCCTGGTATGTACCATGTAGAAAACACTGTTCCTCTGTTGCAGTGCAATTGTTGCCATGGAAACATGCTTGTTTGTGGAGCTGCTACTTAGCAGTGGATATTGTACAGTTGCTAATTTTGTGGCCGTTGCCTAGCAACAGGTCTACATGCCATGATACTGATTCTTTGTTGAACATATTGATGACCAATTTTCATGAACAGCTATCCGAGTGCTACTTCAGCTGAAGCACGACAGCACTGCACTCACTCAACTTGTCATGACAAGTCTGCTACTGAGTAGGCTTCAGACATCTACCTATAGGTGACAGCACTTGTCATCAACCAGTGTAACTCATGCCTCACAGTGTTGACAGTCTCATTAACCTTTAAGAGTCGGCATTTAAACCCCCGACTGCGCTGCTGCCGGAGTTAAATTGACGTTGCCCTTTTAATATTGTAGACTTTCAGAAAAAACTACATATTTTCCGTTCTATGCAGCTTAGAAATACGAACTAAAAACCGCCTGAAAGAGAATGAAATTTCCTACAATATACCTATGGCAATTTTTACAAATAAAAATTAACTGTGATTGTTATGTCATGAAATTCAAAATATACTCTCTGTTATATGTGTAATGAAATTCCAAAAGACTTACCCATAATTTTTTCTTCAAACTTGAGACGTCGTTATATCCAAAATACATTGACACTATACACCAAAATGTTTGGTCAGACTGTACACGAGTTTCAACTCGTTGCGTCGTGTAAGTTTACGCTACTATAGATACTGCGTGCGGGAGCGCGGAAAGGCAGAGTTTGCTTCAGCGCGTTGTGAAGGTCACACAGACCTCACTTCTCATACGCTGGTAGACAATCTGGTTCAGTCTCTCGCTTAGCGAACAAACAGGAAGTTATTGTTTCTATCTGGCTGGCCGGACAGTGTTGTCAATGTTCAGTTCCAGACGACTCAATGAAAAATCTTGGCTTCCCCAGAGAAACACCAATTACCGTAATAAATCCCCTCATGCGATTGACGAATAAAATCCAGCCCCAAATATATGTTCATTGACAAAGGACACCCTAAAATCACAGTTTCTTTTTCATCACACACAGGTGCGCGTGTGCCAAATTTCATGCAGCTCATCTGGATCCAGATGTCTGGAATTACGTGCACGTCTCTCACGTTCCATTTTGGGGGGGGGGTTTGCTGATTGTTCGGATACACTGATACCGAAAGTCACAGTGATGAGGATGCCTTTTATTCACAACGTAATTTTGTGACAGTCTGACACTGACTTCCTGACTCCACTGACTTCAGTACAAAACAAAAAAAGTAACCCTGAAAGCACAGTCCGCCACTGACTCACAAGCTGATAATTCAGACACTCACTAAACACGTCACACTTCCTTGAGAGCTACAGAAGCAGTGATCTGCCCGCACAGAGGAATGTTGGGTCAGCTTTTCTGTGAAGAAGCTTCCACTCTGTTTGGCTGACCAAGTCACAAACAGTCTTACCTACATGTAAACGAAATCGAACCCAGTGCCATGATGAAGGGTTTTATTGTTCAGAGCCAACAACTGGACCTCTGACTTGAACTTGCGTGGGTTTGTTTTGGTTTCAAACTCAAGGTCTAACCGTCAGCACTTCTAAAGTGAGCTCATGTCTTGCGTCCAGTATACTGGACTTTCGGCATCTTCGAGGTCACAGGTACCGTCCGGTATACTGGACTTTCGGTCGTTAAAGGTTAAGTACGTAGCCCTTGAAGACCAGAATTGAAAGCACTACACACTAATGATCAGAGAGGAAGAAGCAAAGGCTTAACTTTTGAAACTATTCCAGCACTTTGCATGGGATTTCAAGAAAGACTGGGAATGCTGCGGAAAGCACATCTACCTACCTTTATAATTACTGACTGCATGTTCAGGAGATATGGATACGTCTGGAGGAGACAATACTTCCTTAGCAGGAGCAACCAGAGGCACCGGTGTCTGTGGGGACATAGCAGCTGCTGGACTTGCAGACCTTACTTGAAAGTATGCTGCTTGTTTGGAGTATGCAGCTGCTATGTGGTAAGGTGGTGGCTGTGGCTGCTGGTGTGGCTGTTCTGTGGTAATACTGGGTCTGGGGGACTCAATCACAGTTTTCTGCATAGCAAGGGGTGATCTCTGTGAGTCAGTGACAGTTGAAGAACTCTCAAGAGGCATGGAAATACTTGGAACTTCTTCTCTTTGCCGGAAAAATTTCTCACGTTCTTCAGCCATATTTGTTACCTGGCGGACGTACTTTGCCTCTCGTATGACTGGTCCAGAATCGGATGCCAACACAGGTGAAGTCTCATCGGTGCAAATGTTAGCGCTTTTGTACTTACTCGCAGTTTCTGAATTACCTGCATTTTGTCCCAAGGAGTCTTCTTCATTCTCCTTGTTCTGAAAATAATGAAATCATTGTTTTAATTGTGAAAAGTTCAGCCACTTGGGAATGGAATTAGTTCCACTAGGGGCTCTGTTAACTACAAGGGGAGCATACAGGCTGACACTTGACAAGTCCAGGGACTCTGCCTCATACTGCTGCATCACGGGAACGTCCTCATGTAGAGAAACCAATCTTACTGGGCTGCTTTATTAATTTAAAATTATAGCCAACTGGAAGCAGGCATTTCAATTTGAGCACCATTTTGGCTTCAGACACTAAAATGACATCCATGTCTTTTATTATACTAGAGATGGGCATTAATAGTTCAGCTGTCCTTTAGAGGACATTTTCAGAAGACCTGAAACCACACTGTCTGGCACCTCATGTTCAAATTCGTTACCCAGAATAATTACAAATGCACTCTCAGCTTAAGCCTTTGGTGCTTTCACATGGTCAGCCTTGTTGCAATGAACAGTTTAAATCATAAATAAAATAATTCATACTGCACTTGCAGGAAAGTGTTTTGTTGCTTCTCTGAAACTAGACAAACTTTGTCACTACCTGTAAAATACCCTGAGGAGCTGCAGGTCTCATCGGCTATACGTAAGGTGCCAGGCATGGCCAGTTGCAGTGTGAATTTAACATAAAATAGGATACAACTGCATATTTTTCTGATAATATAATTCATAAGGAATAATAGGTTGTAAATACTAATTTCATTAATCAATAATATTGTCACCACTAGTTTTCAGTTGTCTTCCACAAGTAAGTATAAGTCTCTGCTATGCAGAGACCTTGAAACAAACAATAAGACAATAGCTGTTGCTCGGTAACAGCCGGTAAACACGTCAGTGATACCCAAGCTACTGCTAGAAACTGCACGTAGCAACAAGAGAGGAACTGTCGTGGGTGGTGTTTTCTGTTGGGTCTAACCCAGGGACTAGACAACGAGGACCCCAGGCCAGCTGGGGAATTGAGAGAATTCAGTTACAGGATACTCACCAGACAGAAAGGACCTGAGTGCGGGAAGCTGAAGAATCTCCACTATTAATATCCACTGCTAGGGAACGGCTGTTGAAGACAATGTGGGCTAGGGAAGACTTAGTGTTTGCATCGGGGATTTGTGAAGTGTGGAGATCAGTGATGGCACTGTAATTACTTGTAGTTCCAAGTCACGTCAATAAATCCAAAATCCAATCAAATAACCCATCTATAGTCACCACTAAATCGTGAAAATATGAAAGTTGAAAAGAAAAGGTCACAAGATACGTGACATGAGACTAACTGTTATTGGCATCCAGGAGGAATTACAACATTTCATCAACAGATTAGACCACAACAAAGGGGTTGCTTATATGAGCCCTTGTACTGCATCTGACTGCAATTGACTGTGCTTTCCCCTTCCAAATTTACCTCTCCTCACTCTGCACTTTGAAGAAATGCAGTACTCTACTTAATGAGGCAAGATGAGAGTCATTTGGTTTCACAACATGGAGTCCCAAATCAGTCACACAGGATGTGTGAGGCCGCTTCATCCTCGTTATGGCACCTTTCACAAATGACTGTTTACTGGTCACAGTGTGAACAGGCATCTTTTCAAGTGACAGTGTCCTGTAGACAGACTTGTCACATGTCTCAACTGGTTCCTATTTAATCAAAGCAGTTACCAGGATTTCTTGTCTGGTGGGTCCCTGAAAGAAACCACTTGCATGTTTTTGATCACATATGGATGTCCATTACTTGTGGTGGTCCCTGTTCATCCAGTCCCTGATGACATGTAGTGCAACTCTTTTTGAGCTGTAGCATGTCAGTTCAGGTACGTAAGTCTTGCCGAACGGTCAGAAATCACATACACACATACCAGTGGTACTGTTATACTCAAACTGTATCATTAGGGAACAATGAGAATCAAAGACTTATTTAGAATTCATCAGGTACATGCTAAGTCTTCTCCAGCCTGCAGTCTCTTCACTATCCGTCCCCTGGCAACGGCTTCTAACAGTGGACATTCTTCAGCTTCTGTGCTCACATCATTATTGTCTGGTGACTCCCTTGAAGCTGTCTTGTCTTGCTTCAGTCGTCTTCCTTATAACCCTTTTGCTTGGACTGAACAGAAAACACAGTTTTAAACAATAACCTTATTGTTGTAGACACACATTAACAGATCCGTTCCTTAGAAACAAGTTCCATTACACAGCTGTTCTATTGTTGTGTGCATTACTCAGCAACGGCTGCCGTTTGCAGAGTCACCATATAGCAACGGGTCTACATGCCACAATACTGTCACCTGTAGGGGGCACAAGACAGCAGCTGCATCTTAAGATTGAAAGAGGAAAAATGAGTTCGTCATGAAGGCTTTTGGACTGCAGTTTGGGAAGCAAGTAGCTGGTTTGACTGTCGGGCTATGAAGAATAATGAACTGGAAAGTGTGGAGGGGTCGGCACCCTCCAAAGCAAAGCAAAAAAAATCTAGGAGTTATGGCCCCCACTGGTGAGAGAGAAAGGAAGAAAACTTTGGATGACAGTGATACATCTGGATCTTCTGGCACCTTAGCAGTGAACCCCTCGGGATGAGCTGGCCTTAAGGAGGGAGCAGATGTAGCAGTTGGAGAACAGACAATAGGAAGGAAAGAAATACGGAGCCAGAGAAAAAGAAGACATTGCAAGCACAGGCCTCGGAAGAAAAGGAATGGTGATGCACCATAAGGTTATTCGGGACAAAGAGCCTTAAGGAGGGAGCAATGTGACGTATTTGCTCTATGCAGGAACTGCTGAGCCACAAAGGCCTCGGGGCATGCGTGCGATGGGAGAGTTGCGGATTTTATTGGCATGTTGCTAGGCGACAGCTCTGTGAATGCTTGGATTGTGCAACTGAGCCGCTGCCCCTTGCTACCCTTGCATTTCCACAAGTGACATCACATACCCGCACCCAGCCCATTGCTATGCAACGCTCTGTAAACACCCTTCCATGCTAGGTTGTGATGTCATGCTATCTGTTGCTATGCAATCACTCAGTAAATACGTTCCAATAATATGGGCTGTTTTCTGTATGGTCAGTGTAGAACCTATACAATGACAGTTACAGACAGAACAGATTCCAGTATTTGGGAGTATACGAGTGTGTTTAAGAGACAGCCATGGGAAGTTCGCTGTGTGAAGATTTTAATTATGTGTAATACTTGGAACAATCTAAAGTGCTAGTTCCTGTGATTTGAAGGGACAGTTTCTATGTGGAGATCCATGACTAGTGGAAGACAGAGAATCCTAGTATGTGTGCAACGGTGAACTAGAAAGTGTGTGATTCAGTGACAGCGCTGTATCTAAGTGTAACTAAAAGAGGTTGTAACCGAAGTGCTAATAAATCCAATCATCTGAACTAGAACCCGTCATTTCGTCACGCATTACCCACTGCACGTGACAATATTACTCAGCTTGGAATCAGGCAATATTATGCGTTGCAACAAATGGAACACATCCTGTAAACAAGTTGGAATTGTGTGTTCTCATAGCGGCAATTGTGAAGCCTGAATGTCTACTGGTGTCGCACTGCAGAAGTCACTTCTGTCCATTCTACAAGTAACACACACCTTGCTAGATGCTACAGGATTAACAAGGGGCACTGTGCTGGGCTTTTTAACTTTCGCCTCTTTAATCAGAACACCTTTCGGACCTGGAGACACCATCTCATCTAACAACGGAACATCACCATCACTCTGAAATGAATGAACCAAAGCTCAGTCAAGCACTCAAAAAGTTACAGTTAATGAACACAAAAACATATGCATTAGATGCACTTCACTGTTTCACTCTAATGCAATTTGAAGACAAAATGTTAACAGCCGAATCTCATATTCATGCGCATGCAAACCAACCAAATACCAAAAACTGTGGATGGAAAAGGCTGGTCTAGATGCGACGCTCTACACTTGCATTGGAGGAGGCACTAAGTTCACATTTTGGCCAAGGCATCAGATATCCTGACTGAGATTTTTCATCGTGTTCCTCAATCTCTACAAGAAAACTCCAGGCAAGTGCCTTGCTTAGGCCATGACAATTTACTTCCAATGCAGCAGAGGTGGCTCCGCTTGCCACCTGCTTTCATGCTGGTTTTTTACTCAACCCTGAAGATGACGGCATTATGTTCCTCTGAAACGATGGTTGACTTTCAACAGACTCCATGCTGTTATGTCCCAGAAGACAGCACTCCAGATTATATACCAGTGACTGAGAGGATGGTACATAAACATAAAATTGGGAAGGATGCTGCAGTTGACCAACTTCAGGTAAGATCCTTACATTGCCTGGAAGGTGCAGAAAGCCACACAAATCCCCAGCCAGGATTAGTGCTCTGTGATACAGGATCTGATGCCAGGACCTCCTGAATACGAAGTGGGAGTAGTACCCAACGTTCAATAACATGAGTACCATTTGATGGAAACACAGGAGGGAAATGTGCATGCTTGGCAAAGGGCATAAACCCCTCAGTGGGTTATTATCTGCACAAACAAATAAATACACCACAACTTCTATGCACTGAAATTTACAATGGGATGTAAGTGGTATGATAACAACAATCTGAAGACAATAAATACTCTTGTTCAACTGGGTACAGCAAACTTCTAGCTGTCTGCTATCTCTGCATCCAGAATTCTCATACAACTGGCAAAAGTTTGGACAACAGTTTACTCTTTTATAAAGTTGTGATGCATATACAAGGGTCATCCAGAATTTAAAGACTGCCAGCACCTGTGGGCTACTTGCTAACTTTGCCTGAGATGTTTTCTCCCATCCTCCCTACAGTTTGGACCTGGCTTCAAGTGAATTCCACTTGCCCACACACTTGAAGTAGCTCTTGGGCAACATGCACATGTGAAGTGATGAAGAAGTGAAGAAGAGAGTTTAAGACTGTTACACACCTCCCTGGATGCTCTTCTGGTGTGCTGCTGTTGAAATGAGCGTGCATGTTTTGCCATTGCACGCAGCTCCTTTGGATAAGGGGTAGGAGCACGCACAAGATGTCCAGTCACCTCTGACTCAGCATCTGCTGCGAAGCGGATATGTGGACGCTCCAAATTCTTTGGACTGCACCTTACATCTGCTTCCAATTCATTCCGATTTTCTGTTAACCAATACAAAACAGTGATGAAAGTTTTTTTTTTTTAATATTCAATTGATTCTGGAGCATACTTTACATACAGAACATACTTTATTTTTTTAATGTCTGTAGATTTATCAACCCTTGAAGCTGTATGTTTTTTATAAGATTGCCTTACTGTATCTGTGACTTAGGGTTCCATACTGACCTCAAACATCAGGTGCTACAGCCTTATTTGCTGGAGTGAAAAAGTTTCAAAATGGTACATGAAATTATTCAAAAGGTTATTCAATGTCGCTATTCATAATCCCATGGCAATGTACTGGTCCACATTAAACAATAAGGTAACAGACCCTCTAGAATCCAGGCTCTTTCTGATACAGGGTCTCCTAAACAAACAATGGTCCGCTGTCCCTCACCCTGTATATGGTCATCCTGCAACCAACCTGCCTCTTGAGAGACTGATTGAATGTCATTTCCTAGAGAAAATTCCTGCCACAGGAAAGAAGGCCAGGACACAGAGAAGAGTAAAATGTTATGTGCTCAAAACGCTGAAAATGAAGAGAAACAATTTTTAGGTGCAGTGGAATTGCAAAAGCTATCGCACAAATTTCCACTTAAAATTTGGCTGCTTTCTGCACAAATATACAGAATGTTCAATTCATGCAGCAAGCTATTAAAATTAAAATTTCTTCAGATGTGTGTGAAAAAAAATTATAAAATCATATCATATACATAATTAGCTATGAAGATTTAAAGATTTAAATGCAAAAATTTGAAGAATGTACAACAAATATTACTGCACTACAACACTGAGCAGAATACTTAAATGTCCACACTGAAAGATTAAACATAATTATGTTTATTTAACTCCAGGATACTGAAGAATGTAGGACCTTTGGTGGCATAAATGTGATCAGTTATAACACTGATATAAGTAGGTTTTCTAAAAATTTAAAAACTGCTATTTTATATTCAGGGTTGTCTTGTGCTTGCATAAATATAGTTCAGGTTGTCCATAAAGGTTCTTTACAATTTCAATCTGTCATTACTCATAGCACACTTAAAATACATCTGAGAAATAAACACCACCTGAAAAACCAAACCAAAATCCATGTCTCAAGTTCTACTGGTGTCATCACCCAGAAGAGGGCACCCATGGATGTGATCTGGTGATCTCAGGGGCCACTGAAGAAATTATTCATTCTTCAAGATCTACAAACTGTGTTGATTCGCTCAGCCCAACAGATAAAATGTCACCTCAATGACGGCCATTTTTCAGTTGGTAATTACAATGGCTCTGTGTGCTGAGCACGCCTGCCTCAGGGTGGCAAAAATCTGTTTGCACACATAGTTATCACATTTTCTTTCCCACAAAAGTGACAGGCATAGGATGAGACTCAAGAATCCCTGTATGAACTGCCTGCTATACATAGCTTGGGAAGCAAACCTGCAATTACAGTTCATGCAAAAATTTGTGGTTGGCTAGGAATCCTTCATTATCATGAACATCCTGGAAAAAAAGCCTTCATTTTGTATAAAACTTATTTCATTTATGTGACATTGATATTTTGACAGGGACATGTAGTAGCATAGTGGTTGAGGCACCATGCTACAAGCCAGAAGGTAACAGGTTTGATTCCTGATGAGGTCACTGGGTTTTTCAGTTGATTCAATCCTACCAATCGCACTATGGCCCTGAGGTCAAGTCAGCGTTTAACAGAAATGAGTACCAGCAATTTTCCTGGGGGTAAAAGTTGGCCGGGCAAGAAGCTAGCCTCATTGGCATCTATGAGCTGCCTGTCTAGAAAATGTGGGAGTCTTGACATCTCACAACTCTATGGGCCTCCACAGCCTGTGACAGGGAATATACTGACAGCATCAAGGGGTTCTTTTCTTGTTATATCATGATTCTACTGTTATTTCAACTGTACCTTAAACATGTTCTGAGAAATAAAAGACTAAAATTGTAGAGACCAGTTACGGACACTCTGTACATTGTCTGTTACGAGTGGTGGAGGGAGATAACACAGGTCTGGGTGTTCTTACCCGCTAAGCAGAGCTCCTGGGAACTCTGTGGCAGCATAAAATTAATGCATACTGTCTGCCCAGTCACTTTGTCCACATCTTGCTGCAGAGTTGTTAATGGTGTGCTCTGGTTATTGGAGAGCCACAGAGCCGTTAAGAATGTAAGATTTAAAATGGATACTGGTAAATTCCGAAGTTGGTTATCACTAAAATTCATTACGCGAATGTTAGGCAGATGGCCCAACTCGGCAGGAACTTCTTGCAATTTGTTGTTCCGAACACTCAGGATGGTCAAACTGGTACAGCTTCCAATTTCTGAAAGTCAAATATCACTTTTTATCAGAACCACATTTCAGGAATACATGACTGCTGAAGTACTAGATTAGTAACTCACACACATCAGGTGGTTAGTTACCCGATGACTTTCCAACACTTTATCATGTGCCGCATGATGAATGAAGTGGGAAAGCTGGTGGATGCATCACTGTGTTTTTGAAGTAATTCCCCAAGTACTGGTGAAATGAATGAGGAGGAGGCACCTCTTGCCCATCATCACTGTGCTGCTCCATTCTGACTGGCTTAAATCATTTATTTCATAATGTAACAGATATAGTGCTTTGTACTAACATCAAATTCTAAACAGAGAGAGGTTCTGTTCATGTTCAAGTCATTTTACACATATTTTTCTTTGCATGTGATGGAATGGTGACAGAAAGGGTTTCCATTGGTAACTGGATTTACTGGACACTTTAACACATGACTCGTGAATACTTTTTACAAATCACGGTGAGACAAAGACTAGTGTTCCCAGTCACGATCTTCACTAGCCATTGCTTGGTAACGGCTTTCTACAGTGGATGTTCCTCTGCTCCGGGCTCGCATCCTCGCAGGCTGGTGGCCATCTCACACCAACCTGCTACTCTTCTGTCATCTCATGACAGAGCTGTTCCCTAGCAACGGCTGTCTCTGCTGGCTTACATGTGAAATATGGACTACTGATGAAAAGGTCTCAGGAGAAACTGAACACTGAAGAGATGTTGTCTGAGATGATGTGAAATTAAATTTGAAGTTAGAAACCCTTTGTGACTGGAAAGAGCATGTTCTTTCTTAACGTAATCAAATTTCAGCTCTAATTACAAACTTTTAAATGTGCTTAGTGGGGTGGTGGAGTCCAACTGGGTCCACTCGGCACGGTGGCCACTGATTGGCCTATTGTAGCCTGTCCCAGGTGATCATGATGATGGAGAATTTGGTGGAATGAAGATTGGTAGGGGGAAACTGAAGTACTTGGAGAAAACCTGCCCCAGAGCCACTTTGTCCACCACAAATCCCACTTGACCAGACCCGGGATCGAACCCAGGCTGACGCGGTGGGAAGCCAGCGATTAACTGCTTGAGCTATGGTGCAGCCCAATTTCAGCTCTATCTCATCCTACAAAAATGACATGACAAAAATAGAAAATCCCACAGTCACATCGACAAAGAGACTCAGTCATTTAACTGATTATTACTTTAATATTATGTTTCACAAGAAGCTGTTAAGAAGTCCTTGGTACTTTAAAGCTCCTGCAGTCTCTGAAAATTGACAGTCACTAATGATGACAGTGGTGTTTATGGGTAGAATTCAGAATTGGAGCACTGGGTATGGGGTATGTGACCACACACACAGGCATGCATGGCACAAAGTGGAACATAAAAGAACTACAAATTTTAACAAGAACAAATTGTGCAACATCTGAAGTTCCCATATGGAGTGAGTGCCTATGTAATTATATCCTGTGATGTGATGCTGTGTAACCAGGCAGGTGGAAGACGGGGTAACATATTCCACTGAAACACTGGTAACAATCTACCGAACTACACACCATCACAATTATAGTTCCGACCAGAGAATAAACTAGAAGGAACATATGACAAGTATGAGTTCCAATGGGATTACCCTCAAAGCTTAGGACCTACATACCCAGGGCAAGGGGATCCTTCAAAAGGCATCTTAAGCAGTGTAAAGGACTGTTTAGCCGTTAGGAAATAGCTTAATACCTGGAAGGATGGTCATGGTGCACAGTAGGTACATTCATACATGGTCCTGTCTGACTAAGTAAAACTAACTTCATGAAGCTAAGACCTTCTTGAGAAACCGCCAGTTACACACGCATTCAAGAACTTCCCAGCATTTTATGGGACCCGAAGGTTCATTACCATGTTCACAAGAGCCCTCCACTGGTCCTTATCCTGAGCCAGATAGACCAAGTTCACACCATACTTTACCATCCTCTCTCTCTAGGGTCCATTTTAATATTGCCCACCCACCTATGTCTTGGTCTTCATAATGGTCTCTTTCCTTCTGGCTTTCCCACCAATATTATATATGCATTCCTCTTTGCCCCATTCGTGCTACATGCCTTGTCCATTTCATCCTCCTTGACTTGATCATTCTAATTATACTTGGAGAAGAGTACAAGTTATGAAGCTCCTCATTATGCAGTTTTCTCCAGTCACCTGTCACTTCATCTCTTTTCGGTCCAAATATTCTCCTCAGCACCCTGTTCTCAAACACCCTCAGTCTATGTTCGTCCCTTAATATCAGAGCCAAGTTTCACACCCACAGCACACGGTCCTGTCACTGTGAACAACAGAAATTGCTTTGAGGTGGGGGGAGAGGAAGAAGGCCTTACCTGGTGGCAACTCCTCAAGCAAATTGTCATCTCCGTTCAAAATGTTAAGTTTCCGCAACAGTCCGATACACGGTGGCAATGTCTCAAAGTCATTTTGACTTAGGATAAATTCCTCCAGACTGGACAACTTGCCAATTGTGTTTGGCAACGCAGTCAGCTGGTTCTCATCCAACTTCAGTGTAACCAGCTGTTTCAGGTTGCCAATGCTTTCTGGAATTTCCTGAAATAACACAACATTTAATTTCATCACAATAGTACAAATAACACTTCAACTAATGCTTTGTTGTGATAAAATTAATGCTAGATAAACGGTCCCTACATACCAGCACATGTGACACACAGTGTACATGGAAATTCAAGTAGTGCATTTAAATACCTGACGTATGACATATGCAAAACTGTGCTGAAGAGTTAATAATCCCACTTCCAAAACATGTTAGAACAAACACAAAACAGCCTCATATGTCCTATAGTGAGTGCAAAGCTTTATCTGACTTACAGTTTCATTACCTGGGACTTAAATTTACAGATCAAGGTGAAATACTTTATGTAAATATTCCAATACACAGAGGTGTACACTCCATTTGAAGTACAGAATTGTTAGGGTGTTACATATTAGATCAAAGACAGTCACCCTTGGCTCATCCTGGTCCATCACACTAATAACAGTATAAAAGATCATTAACACGGGAGTATAACAAAACAGCATGGCCTGAACAACTGGATGACACTAAAGGGTCCTACTCTTCAAACACGGGAACCACAACATGGTAGGCATTCATTTCCTTTAAAGAGAGGCAGTAAGTGTAAGTGTTAAAGGCTAATATTTTATATTCATGACACTGTAATGGTGGTCTCTATATGTATTGATAATGACCAATGACATTGTCATAGCAGTTTCCGCACATATTGACATGTCCTTCTGAAGATGGTCGCTCCGACTGAAACATATAAAGGCTAAAATATTAAAAAAAAATCTATCAATCACACTAGATGGCGTTAATAATCTTTTATAGAGTCACACTGTATGGGCCGGCAAACTGGGGCACAACTTATTCACTGATTTATTCATTCATGGGCAAAAAAACTGTAGAAAAGGACACAATACAGTACCAGTATTACATGAAGAGTTGCAATAATGAGAAATATTGCAAGGACACTTACTGTGATCTCATTGCAAGACAATGTCAAATCTGTCAGGCAGCAACAAGAGCCAATTTCTGGTGCAACCCACTTTATGTTGTTGGTAGAGGCATCAAAGTGAGTTAATTTCTTCAGGTTTCCAATGAACTGCAAAGATAACAAATGAGTGTAGAATATATTAACAGCAAATATCAACAATGCGTTTAGGCATCCTGTTGCATTTCTATAATATTCACATAGAATATTTATATCACAGTTCCATCAACAACGCAACCACTTTATTCTTTAGAATTTTCACTTTTTGCTACAACATANTGACTTTACGTTGTGTTTATCCATATTGTAATTGCTTGTATATACTCTGTGCTCTGTCTGTAATTGGCCTTGCAGCTGTTGACTTGGCACATAAATAATAAAGAACTGAATGGAATTATACTGCGAGCCATTGGCAGTAGGAAGAAAGGGAAAATATATGAACACATTAAAAAAGTATCACATTTACAAAGTCAGTAGCATAATCTGAATATGAATGACACACAATCCCACATTTGAAACATTACACAAAATTTACACAAGACAAGAGGACACACATCTCCCGCATTCTCCCCCCATCCCCCACCACCAAGGTACATTATAAATACAGAAGCAAGCACTCCACACATGCATAACATCTACTACAGTGAGGACAACACCATACGCTGGTGGAGTGAACGACGTATAGACAGGGGCAAGTGAGTAGAAAAACAAACAACATAACATAACACTAGTTATAAGAAACAAAAACAATAATAAATATGGGTTTTACGTATTGCAGACGTAACAGCAACAATGGGGTTGCATACTGAAACAATAGGTCGCCGAAACAAAAAAAGGACAGTGGAATATATACTGTTTGGACAAGCGGACACCGCCCTAGAGAGGTGTAGAAAGTGTACAAAATTTAAGAAAGAATAATTAAAATCTGAATTGAATTTTAAAAAAGATTTAATGAAATTTTAGTTAATTTCAACAGAAAGTGAGTCACAGTGTATGGTGAACTGACTAATGTTAGCTGGATCATAACCGCAACATTAATATAGAACAATGCAGTTACACGTGAAATGTATGACTGATATTCAATGCAGGTAACAGTTTTGGCAAACTGAAGGACCTGATGATGGCCGGTTAGGGCTGAAACATGTTGTAGTAAAAAGTGAAAATTATAAGGAATAAAGTGGTTGCATTGTTGACGGAACTGTACCGCAAATATTCTATGCAAACATCAATACTTAATGAATAAAACACGTTCAATAATGTCCAAACAAATTATCAGAATTAGGTAATTAGATTTTCTAACACTGCATTAAGAATTCTTTTCCTTTTTTTTTAAGAATACTGCTGGAGAACAGACTGATCTAATAATTCGATAAAAATAATGCAAGATTATATACCATATAATATATCACTGCCTATTCAAAATGGTCTAAAAGAAGGAGCTGGTTCATCACCATTGCTTTAGAATATGCCACTTGGCAGGTCCAGGAAAACCAGATGGGACTGACATTAAATAGAATATATCAGCTGCTGGTGTATGCTGATCATGTGACTGTACTGGGAGATAACATAGATACCATAAAGAAAAACACAGTAACTTAACTGATGCTAGTAAGAAGCTTGGTCTAGAAGTAAACACAGAGAAAACTAAGTACATGTTGCTGTCTCGTCACCAGAATGCAGGGCAGAATCATGACATGAAGATAGCTAAGAGATATTTTGAAAACGTGGCACAGTTCAGATATTTGGGAACAAGAGTAATAAATCAAAATTTGATTCAGAAAGAAAATTACAAAGAGATTGAATTTGAGTAATGTTTGTTACCATTCAGTCCAGATCCTTTTGTATTCTCTTCTGCTACCTAAAAATGTAAAAATTTGAATATACAAAACTATAATTTTCCATAATATTTAAATCTGTTACTACACTCACTTAACTTGAGAAGTTTTGCATTCTTTAAAGCTCAATATCTGAGCCACGTTTTAGTATAAAATTACGAAACAAACTCTGTTTAAAAGACCAATTACCAGAGTTAAGATACATATAGATTTTCATTTATACAGATATTACATAAAAGTTTATTAAACTTTTTTTTTCATTCTGGTCCGTCACACTAATATTATGAAAAAGCTAAATAGTTCTGTTCAGTATGACTGGTTAAGATTTTCTTATTTCAATTATTCACGCCCTTACATGTTTCGGTCTTCAGAGGGACACCTTTACATCAATACAGTTAGAAGCCACTATTACAGTACATGATCTAAAAGTTAAAATATATACATACAATATAAATAATATACAATTAGCTGTAAAATCTGAAGTTTTACAACTACAGCAGCTGTTCCAATACTTTAAAATATTTATAGTTAGTTTGTTAAAATTCTATTGGAATTTGTAAACCATGCTGGTTCGTGTCATCCCTCTTGTTATTTCTTTTGACGGGGGCCGAATGTGTGCCCCCTGTCGTTCTCGAGAAGAGGGTTCTGCAAATATATTATGGGTATATTGTATTATTTCATCAATCCTGTTATGTTTTGTAAAACTGTTGTTATTTTGTCCTACTACCTTTAATGTTGTCCTGTTTGTGTTTGTGGCCCACCATGTTGTTTTTATTGTTCTAGGTTGTGTTGCAAACAAAGATGAATCGGCATTTGCCTAACATATACTAAACAAATGCCACCAGTATAGACAGTTGACAGTAATCACGGAAATGGCTGAGAATGCCAAAAAAGGGAGCATCATGAATATAAAAGAAAATTTCCATATATATTGCTTTAATAATCTCAACGAATTGATAGAAGAGCAAAAACACACAAAAGAAAGTGACAACCAGTATAATATGTTCAACCTCATAATACAACATCAGTACACGCCCACACTAATGTCACAGACACAAGGAATATAAATACGCGGTACAACACAACCTAGAACAATAAAAACAACAGAGCGGCCCATAATCACAGACAGGACAGCATTAAAAGTAGGACAAAATAACAAAAGTTTTTACAAAACATAACAGGATTGATGAAATAATACAATATACCCATAATATATTTGCAGAACCCTCTTCTTGAGAACGACGGGGGGCACACATTCGGCCCCCATCAAAAGAAATAATGAGGATGACACGAACCAGCTTGGTTTATGAATTCTAATAGAATTTTAACAAACTAACTATAAGTATTTTAAAGTATTGGAACAGCCGCTGTAGTTGTAAAACTTGAGATTTTACAGTCAATTGTATATTATTTATATTGTATGTATCTATTTTAACTTTTAGAACATGTACTGTAATAGTGGCTTCTAACTGTACTGATGTAAAGGTGTCCCTCTGAAGATGGTCTCTGAAGACCGAAATGTGTAAGGGCGTGAATAATTGAAATTGCACATTAACGTGCTGAATGGAAGAGCTCTATACTTTTTTATCACAGTCATATCCCGCTAATAAAGAATCTGTAATATTCATTTCTTTCCTACCTTCGGAACACTGTGAATACGATTGCAGTCGACCCATAGCTCTGTCAGATTCACCAAGCGTCCGATTACTTCAGGCTAAAAGATAACAATGTTCAAATACTCGTTAACAGAATATTACGTTATATCTCATTAAACAGAACATTCTAGATGCTAGTTAAAATGTAATTCCCGCCAAAGAAGTTAAAACATCATGAACAAATCATATTCATTTTTAAGCAAACCATTTAGCATGTTGTTTATGAAACAGAACACTGGGGTCAATGAAACTTTTCATGACTTTTTCTCCTGATCACTTGGCCTCTAAAAATTTGTTCATCACACCTTTCCTACCCCAAAAGGTCACCTCCTGGTGGATAGCACCCCACTCCTCTGTTCTGTCCAATCATGCTTTCAATGCTACCAAAAGCCAAAGTTATGCATTTAAATTCATCATGACATAAATGTAACTGTACAGGTCACTAATGCCATCTTACAAACTCCAGCATTCCACAGCTCCACAGTCCTGTAATCACCTTAACAATAAACTGAATGCTGAACACTTACTTAAATCCACCTTCCCTGACTGCTTGAAATGATAGAAGTTTCTTGTTAATGAAATGAGAAGAGAAACAGAACATTCACATGAAAAGACACATGAAAAGGATACAGTGTCATACATAACACCTCTGCTGGAAGCCTTCAGTTCTGTTACGTGCAACTGAGAGCTTCTAGCATAGCGAGCAGGCAACTGTTTTATACACAACAATTGCATCATTAATTAATTCAAACATGTTTCACTAAAATCCTCTTTGTGTTTTATTCCTTTTATTTACAGGCATACAGTAACTCATATATATAGTGTGATTCAAAGCTTTAATACACTTATGGAGTTGGTTGAAGCACTATGCTACAAATTGGAAGGTTGTGGGTTTAATTCCTGATGAGGTCACTGGATTTTTCAATTGACCTATTCCTTCCAGCTGCACTATGGCTCTGGGGTCAACTCAGCCTCCAACAGAAAGGGGTACCACTAATCTTCTTGGGGTAAAGGGCAGCACTTGCATAAGGCTAACAACCTCACCACCATCTGTGAGCTGACTGTCTAGAAATGTGTGAGCCTCAACCTCTCACAGCCCTATGGGTCTCCACAGCCTGCTACAGGGATAGCTTTACCTTACCTTATACTTACGGAGGTTGCAGGAGAGATTAAGTGGAGATGAAAGTATAAATAATTTTTTTTTCTGATTTGCCTCCATTTCACAGTCGAGAAATGTACAGTGATGTTGCTTTATATTACTGTAATTCTGGCCTGGGGGGGATCCAAGCTGAGACATCATGAAAGTAGACAGTGAAGAACAGTTATCAGACTTGGGCAGTAGTACTGTTAACAGTAACTGGAACATCCACATTTGATATATGGTTACTGCAACAGAAATCTGCTTACTACATTGAGGGGAATATCAGCATTGATCCAGACCACGACATCACCACCAAGGTGCGTCACAGCCTGAGATAATGAGGCACTCCCATGTCATGTGCTTGTGACGGCAGTGGAAGACGCAAAATGTGGCACGAGGACAATGCACTGGATGCCATACATAACAGACGAACAAACAAACAGCCAGGACCTTTTGCATGTCCTGTCCAACAGGACTTTGCAGAGCGTAGTATGGCGTATTCTGTGCAAGAAAAAGTCGTATCCAACAGGACAAACATCTTCTCCAGTTCTCAAAGTGGGTGCTACACAGGACTGTGTCACATGATGTGGGCTGGCAAGTCAGTATTTACAAGAAATGCCATACACAACTGACACAATCTGCATGTATGGACAGTGAACAATCCTCACGCTACTAGTCATTTCTCATTCCAGCAAAAATTTGGTGTCATCATCTGGGGTGGAATCACAGATGATTATATAATCAGAAATGATGTAACACAGAACTGTGTAGGTGAAGCTTACTAAGCTGATTTCCTCAAGAAACACTTCCACTCTTACCAGGGGATGTGCTCTCAAACGCATGTGAGAGCACACGGTTTCAGTGTGACCATGCCCCTCCCCTCTTTGCATGTCAAGTGAGTGGACAGATAGATTAGGTGTGAAGGTCTGATCACCTAGGCTCCTCATCTGGACCACCGCCCCCCCCACACGTTTTTATTTGTGGGCATGCTTGAAGGCAGAAGTTCAGGATGGTGACAATCCAATTAACTGCACTGAGACAGTTGCTGCTGTAATTAGTAATCTATCCAGGTAATTGGTTACCATCAGGGTTCCCTTCAACACTGCTGTAATGTGAGTGTTCAGGAAGATGGAGGGCACATCTGCTGCATTGTACATTCAGAGCACTGACAAGTCTCCACCATGCAAACAGAACGTATTCAAAAGAGATACACAGAACTGAGAAGTAAAAACGCTACAATGGACAGAATTTGCAATCTTCTTATCTTTCATTGCAAACAATCAATTGACAGTTCAAAGAACTGTTTCAATTTTGTAAAAATTGACAATCACAATAACAGAAAGGTGTCAACATAATAACATAACTCCTTAATAGTGACGAATCTGAAAAAATTGTACTTACGTTTTCAGCTGCAATTGATCTCCCAAAAAACCTCCTTAAGGACAGAACTAGAGTTTTAAATCACCATGTTCAGAGTTGATCAGATGAAAGCAAAAAAAAAGAACTTGAATGACTGTGTTCATGGCCTACTTTAATTCCTCCCCCGCCCAGAAATTTCTTTTTTTTCTGTAAGCACAATGTTTTATTTTGTAAAAATTTGATTATTTTATCATTGGGGAAAGAGCCCGTGGTACTCTTCCCTTTGGAGAGAAAGCTGGGTGTGCCCCAGAACCAGTCTGGATGCTGTGCACAAGATACAACTTCTTGGCCTTGCTGGGAACCAAACCTCAATTCCACAGCTGTGTAGCCCATGGTCTGAGTTATGAAAAACTGCTGCTGAATCGTGTACATCATTGCGAGACTAATGGAATTCAGAACTGAAGATAAAAATCTGAGCAAGGAGAAACATTGTTCACTACCGCATTGAGTGCACAGTGTGACTGACTCATCAGCACTGCCATACTGCAAACTTGCAAGGTGCGAGACTGAAACATCTGCTTCGCATCTGAACTTTCTGTGTTTTCTATATCTATCTCTGTGGAATATTTCTCTAACTTTCAGTTAAAAGGAGATTACTATGAACTAAATTATTATACACTTACCAGATCAGAAAATTCATTCTGACCAATGTCCATCCTTTCAAGACTAGTTAAACGCGCTATAGACTTTGGCAGGGTGTTCAAATTATTTTCTCTTAGCTCTAGAATTCTTAATTTTGTCAGTCGGCCAAAATTGGCTGGTAAAAAGTCCAGACATGTGTCATTCAAATAAAGCTCTTCCAGGGAAAGCAGCTGTGTAAAACCTTCTGGTAATTTTTCCAACTGGTTTACACTAACATCAACATACACAAGATGTTTGCAGCCCTTTATATTATCTGGAATGCCACACAGTTCTGGAAAAAGGGCAGAATAAGAAAGTATCAATACCAAAGAATAAAGTTACGGCAAAAGTGTCAAAGATGCATTTCCAACAATGACCCTACAAAATACTAGATGCTAAAGAAAGTACTACCATAAGTAAATTGACTAGGAGAATTTCTATTATACAGGCTGTTTCAAAATGATGGACCCAGTTTGAAATTGCTATATACCTGCAACCACAAACCACCCATGAATGAAACTCTTACCACTTGAAAGGGTGGGGGATAGAGTTTCAAAAGATTACTGCCAGGTGTGTCTCCCAGCGCATTTTCTAAATGCATCACTGCCTCAACATTGGATAGGGCGCATGGGGCCCCAGGACTTGGCACTACAGTTTTGGCCCCCAAGATCTCCAGACATTACACCCTGCGACTTTTTCTTGTGGGGATATGTCAAAGACAGTGTTTTTGTGCCACCATTAACGGCTAACGTGGATGACCTCAAGAACAGAATAATGGCGGCAGTGACTTCAGTGGAAGAACACACTTTGAGAGGCATTTGGGACGAATGCAGCTATTGTCTCAACGTCCGTGCAGCAGGTGGCGGCACACAGAGCATTTATAAAAAAAGGTTTACAAAACTTAGTAACTTGTTAGACCTTTTGTGACCTTTCCTGTAACTGTAGCATGTTGCCATCGTGAAATACACGGCTCTGAAATTGGGTCCATCATTTTGAAACACGGTGTATTTTTCTTATTTTTGACAGGATGAATTAGGCATGTGAAGGACAGTGGCAGGCACTGATTGCCTGTCACTTCAGCTAGAGGGAGGAAGCGATGAATTTCTGAATCCCTGCTTGTCCTTCAGAGCTTCTGATCCTAATCTCTCGCTACTTGAGACATGACTCGTCCCCTTAGAATTACAAAAGGGTTCAGCTTCTCTTTTCAGCTGGGGTGGTATGAATTATCAGGGCCCTCCAGTAAGCTGTTAACAAAGTGAGTAATGAGAACAATTTATTATATACAAAAAATATTAATATATTTATGCTACTTCTCAACATGCTTGGGTTAAAGAAGCCTGCCATCTGTGAGCTCAGCCATGTTTCATACTGCGAAACACTAAAACAAAAACTGTGTACGGCCATTTAGTACAAAAGATATATAATAAGCTGTCAGTTATGGGCCTTTGATGTAATAAAACATAAATTACTGCTTGCCAAATTTAAGCTGTAAGGACTGAGAGAGAAAATACACTCATGGATGAATTGATACCTTACTGGTAGAACCCAGTTTGTAGAAGCACAGCATTTAGATGAAAAGACAACAAATATAAAGACCTTTGCTTCATCGTGTAAAGAAATAAAATATGGTGCACCTCAGTGTTCTGTTTTGGGACCCCTTCCGTTCTTGAGATTTATAAATTATTTGCCCCAGGCAGTTCAAGAAGCTAAGGTGGTGTTATTCGCAGATGACAGAAATATATTACTCACAAAGAGAAGTCTCCCATTTTTAAAGAAAAATCAGTAGGTCATGAAACAATTAGAAAATTGGTTCCTAACAAACGATCTTATAATAAATACTCAAAAGACTAAAGCAATACTATTTCAAGGAAGGGAATCTTGTTTAACTCGTGGACCCATTCTGTATCAAAAAAATAACTAACTTACTCAACAGAATTAAGGTATTTTATATCACAGATAACTTAAGCTGGGCCACTCATATACAATATCTTTGCCATAAATTAAACAAAGCTCTTCATTTGATTAAATCCATATGAGACTCAGTAAGTTTACCAGTACTAAGAAGTGTTCATTTTACTGAATTTGAATCTATACTGAAATCTGGTATTTGGGGGAGGGGGAGTAAGTAACAGTAATAGAGTCTTCAAATTACAAAAAAAAAAATCTAAGACTCATTAAAGGAGTGAAAAACAGGGTGTCCTGTAGAAGTCTGAGCAACTTCTTTATACAGGGTGTCCCAGGAGGAATGGACCAAACTTCAGGAGGGTGTTCCTTATGTTAAAGTATGCCGATATAACCCAAAACACCTATGTCCAAAGTTGAACGGTTACGGAGATAATGGCCCAAGAAAAGTGTGGTCTTCTGGCAGGTCCACGCACTGTACCTGTCAGCTGAGAGGCCTTATCTATGTTTGTCCTTGAGTGCGATGATTCGCCCTAGCCGTGCTTATGTAGTTGGCTCATACCAGAACGCGCAGTCAGCACGTTACGTCAGCGCTTGCCATTCATGTGTCATGTATAGTGCTTGGAAACCCTAAGGACAATTATGACATGGCGAGCGAGTATTTTGTACTTCAATTTTATGGCTTCATGTCACTCACAAGTTAGTNCCGGTCACGATAGCCGAGCGGTCTAGGCATGCATAGTCTTCGCTCGCTCGGAAGCCGGGATCGTGGGTTCGAATCCCACTCAGGGCATGGATGTTTGTGTGCGTTTTTCTGTATTTGTGTACAGGTAGAGGCCTTGCGAAGAGCTGATCACCCGCCCAAGTAGTCCTACCATATGTCTAAGATCTAGAAAAGCTGAAGGGAACGAAGAAGTTCATGGAGGTAGGCCTAGGCCCACTGGGGCTGTAGTGCCAAGAAAAAAAAAATATATATATATAAGATCTTATACTTTTTAAGAAAAGAACAAGATCTACACAACTCATTATTCTGACATTCCTAATCTGTGAACACAATTCTGCAGTATTAATATTACAATACGTATAACACATTTCACAATGAAACGATGCCAAGTATGCAGTAGTAATACTCTCCCGTGACTTTCACTTTCTGGAGAACAGTTATAAAATACTGCCCCTGTCATAAGATAAAGGGCAGCTGGAGGGCTAGAGACTTGGGAGGAGGGGGGGGGGCTTTGTCTGCCTGTTTTGAAGAGCTGGTGCGCTGTATCTTCTGCTCTTCCGCTGTTGTTCACAGGCAGAAGCTCTGGTGAGGTTCTACTGTGAGGGGAGGGCACTGGTCTTAGGTGCTGTGCTGCAACTGGTGTTCAATCACAGGTCCAGCTGGAACCAGGTGGGGACCCTGCCATCCGTGCTAGCAGTGCTTTGGGGTGGGTGGCTTGTCTCCTTGCTTTCAAGGACTCAAGTGTTGCGTCTTCTGCTGTGATGGATACACAGTCAACTCTCTCATGGGCCCTGGCAAGGGTCCACTTAGGGCAAGACTGCAGGAAGTCTCTTCAGAAGAGTGAATAACCTACAAAGGAGCAGTGTACAGGCTAGCAAAGAAAAGTGGGCCAGTAAAGGACAGGTTTACATATCCTGTCCTAGCCTATGTAATGCTGCGTTTCTGCATACAGTTAGCTGTGCTTGCTGCCTGCTTCAAGCTGGTTTCTCCCTTGGCTTCTACTTCGATACCGAAGATGGAGGCAATATGTTCCCCTTTCACCAGACTACATAGCATTACATCCCACATGACAGAACACTTCATTATAAAGGCACTGATAGTAATTATATTTGCAAACAACAAAATGTACGTGTATACAAATTTCAGGGAACCTTTCTCTTTTCATTTTAGGACTTTCTGCATCTGCTCCTCCTGGTATATGATGCCATGTTGTCCAGTCAGTATCTGCTAACCTTTCAAAAGGATGTACTGCCTCACTTTTCAAGACAGAACTCGAAACTTCTTACATGACATTTCTGTATGTGAATGAAGTACTGTAAACTATATGTATAACAGAGTTCCATAACAAACCATTCCTGCTCAGATCCAGATGCTGCAGGTTTATTAGAGATGCAATTGCAGGAGGAAGCCTTTGGATGTCATTGTCGCTCATGGATAATACTTTCAACCCATGACAATGGAACAATGGCCGTGGCAAATCACGAATCTGAAAAATTAAACAGGTCACTGTATGCCTATGTTAAGCAATAATTATATAGGTAACAAACAATATCAACATTTAACAAAAGTGAAGACTAGTAAGAAACTGAGATGATTTCAGAGACATTATGAATTTTTCATTCCCTACCAACTGCAGAATACAAATCATATGGAAAGAAGAAGTGAGAAAATTTGTTTGTGAGGGGTCTTGTAATTTTTCCTTATATTTTTTATTTGTTCATTTTTAATATTTTGTTAGTTTGGTTACAAAAATGCCTGGGTTTCTTGATAAGAAAGGAATGAGCTCTGGTTCACTGCCCTTTCCTGCAATTTGGTGAGTAACAATAAACAGCGAAATAATTAATTTAAATGAATGATGTGAAGGAGGTTGGTCTAGAAGTAAACACAGAGAATGCTAAGTATATGTTGCTGCCTCATCACCAAAATGCAGGGCAAAATCATGACATAAAGATAGGAAACAGATGTTTTGAAAATATGGCATAGTTCAGATATTTGGAAACGACGGTAACAAATCAAAACCCGATTCAGAAGGAAATTGAGAGATGATTGAACTCGAGTAATGCTTGCTACCATTCAGTCCAGAACATTTTGTCTTCTCGTCTTTTGTCCAAAAACATAAAAATTAGAATATAAAAAAACTATAATTTTGCCTGTGGTTCTGTATGGGTGTGAAACTTGGTCTCTGACATTAAGGGAGGAACATAGACTGAGGGTGTTTGCAAACAGGATGCTATGGAGAATATTAGGACCAAAGAGAGATGAAGTGAAGGGAGATTGGAAAAAACTGCATAATGAGGAGCTTCATAAACTGCACTCTTCTCCAGGTATAATTGGAATGAGATGGGTAGGGCATGCAGTACAAATGAGGGAGAGGAGGAATGGATATAGGATATTGGTTGGAAAGCCAGAAGGAAGGAGACCTCTGTGAAGACAAGATGTAGGTGGGTGAACAATATTAAAATGGATCTTAGGGAGACAGGATGGGATGTTGTGGATTGGATTGATCTGGTTTGGGATAGGGGCCAGTGGAGGCCTCTTGTGAACATGGTATAAACCTTCAGGTTCCATAAAATGTTCGAAAGTTCTTGAGTGGCTGCACAAATGGCAGCATCTCAAGAAGGGCTCAGCTCCATGAGCGAGCGAGTGATGTGAAGTACGACCACACCACTGACTACCTAATGCTCAAGAAAGATTCACCAAAAGAGTCACAGATTTTGCACTGAGCATTTGACCCTGGAGTGCTGCAAAATATATGGAGCCCTTTCACTGCCTGCATGAGCACATACATACCCAAAGTCGAAGTCAAAGTCACATTGCGACTGATGGTCAGTCAGCCAGTAAGTCTTGGTGTCAAGCCCCGTCTGGAGCTCATGACCAGATATTTATTACTGTTTGACAATTATGGTCTTATTTCTGTGGGGCGCCATCTCTGACGAGAGGACGGGTCTGTCTTTTGTATATGCTGCTGGCCCTTGCCAGCTCAGTCTTTCTTGGGTCCAAGTCCCTTAGGAATTGCGATCATATTTTACTGTCTCAGATTTGAGACTTCCCTTTTCATTGTCTCCTACGACTCGCAGGGTCACGGTGGAGGTATTCGACCCCGCCTCCACATGGGTGTCTCATATATTACCCACTTTCATGTACAATATTCAATTTCCTTTTGTTGTGTACCCTTGGATGAGTTTTCAGATATATCTTGCAAGAACTCTTTGAGAAAGATCTGTGCTTTTATTTCTATAAATGTAAGAATGCTTGAAATGCCAGGCAAGATGCACACATCTCGACAGGACAATCACTAAATCATTGATCGGCTAAACAGGTTAGGATCTTGGGCAAGCAAATAATGGTAATATACACAGCTCAACCTGGATGCAAACAACAGATACATTGTAAGGAATTATATCACTCACTTGAAGACAAGAACGTAGCTTTTTTTTTTCCAGCTGAGTAACTGTTCTGTAAGCAAAGTTGCAGTCAATGAAGTTACTGGCTAGCAAGAGACATACCCAGAAGACACAGGGTGGGTGTATCTGAACCTGACTCTAAAATGCATAGACAGCATACGTTCACGAGTCCTGGGGACCTTGGGACAAGGAATCACTGTGCTGGCCAGGGCCACCAGCAATTCACGGGAATGGACTGATTAGTGAGCCAGTGGCAGGTCACTGCCCAGTAGAAGACTGACCACTCTTTTTGTTGAAAAGGTGGCCCCCATTTCAAAACACGTAAAAGTCTGCAAAGAACAAAAATATTTCAAGTGTGCTGACCATTTAAAGCCGAACTGTTCACTGATCTGAAACTTTGGCAGCAACAGTGAGCATTGCACTTCTGCTTCCTTTAGCTATTAGCAGCTACAGCATGGAGGCAGTGGGAAGGCAGATGGCAGCGTTCCAAGCACCTCGGCTTGCTTTCCGTAGCAGCTGTACTGCAGTACGAACTAACACCAGTAACCAAGGCCAGAACGGCAGCACACAGAGTTACTTACTCTATTTGAGTCCAAGTACAATTCCTCCAGAGTTCTCTCATCAGCAAAAACCTGTGGAGGAACATCTTGGAGCATACGGTGTTGATAGTCCAACTGTCGAACATCTTCTGTTTCGGGTCTTACACAGTTCAAGAAGCATTTCCACGGCATGATAAATGATCGATTGCTGATGACATAAAATTCCTGAAATTAGCAATATGGAAATTACAAAACAGGATTACTGAAAACTCTCCAAATAATTAATAACAAAATCTGGAAGTACATCATTAATAACACAAGCCCAGCACTGGACTTTATCTTGTGCTACTTCATGACACTTGATGTCCTCACCACCTACTTGACTGGGATTCATTTTAATACTATCCTCAGTCTTCCAAATGGTTCCTTTTCATGAAATTTCATCCATTGACATTCTGTAAGCACTTACTTACTAGAATGGATCTTAGAGATATAGGATGGGATGGTATGGATTGGATAGATCTCGCTAGGATAGGGACCAGTGGAGGGCTCTTGTGAATATGGTGATGAACCTTTGAGTTCCATAAAATGCTGGGAAATTCTTGACTAGCTGCAGAATTGGCAGCTCCTCAAGAAGGGCTCAGCTCCATGAGTAAGTAAGTAAGTAAGTAAGGATATTAGTGTAAACCCACTGAGAATGTATTGGATAATCTTATAACTTGTTATGTAAGCCTTCATAATATTAACTTCCCCAGTGTTTTCCCTATTTCCTTCCATTCCTACATGTCATTGTCGAATAATACATCAATGCTGATGTTCCATGTCATCTTCTGTGCATAACACATAAATAACACACATAAATAGCCAATAGTATATAGTACACTACGCTTCACATATCCACATCAAAAGATTATCAATACTCAGAGAATACACATGACAGCAAGCAGGTTTTGCACATTATTGCAGGGAGCTAACAGTTCTAGCATACCTGCAGGAAGGAGGTTGGGGACACAGCCTCAAAGTAGGCAGGGCTCCACCAAGCAAAAGCAAAGCTGTCTGGATGCACTACAAGCCAAGAAATGAAAGGTCTGGCCAAACAGGAACCAAAACACTCATCAACTGGGGAACGTGAGCACCCCAAGAAGCGAGAAATAATGACCAAGACTTCCAAGACGTCAACACCTGGAGGTAGTACCCCTACAAAAATAACAGACCTCTGACAAGGCCCAGGGACCTATAAGGAGGCTCTGATCAACATCAAAATGGCCATCCTCAAGGGAAACTAACCTGAGATGATACAGGATGAACAAAACCTCATCCTCGAAGAACTGAGATGGGTGTTTCATGGGACCCCGAAAGGAAAACTGCCACAGCTGAAGTCTTTCGGGCTGGAAGGGGGTGCACTCATGTATGTGACATGGGAGACATCACACACAACATCCCATATTTAAGAATGAAAATTAGAAATCATACACATATACCATACATCACTTAAGCACAGTAAAGGTTTTATCCATATGCTAAAAAGCAATTTTAACCATTTAAATCCACTGCAAAGTAAAGTATTTACCACAAATTCTGAGAGAACTAAAACATGAAATATTACTTCTGTAGGGAATTATGTTACAATGTCCAATCGTTTACAAGGAAATGTAACAGATTTTAGATAATACAGTCTCTCTTGGTTCGAAGATGATAAAGTATATAGTGTGTTAACAGGAAGGAAACACTGAAGTATATAGAAGTTAATTTTATGGTGTAAATGATAGCTGTGTGCTGCTTACAACGTTATTTTACTCTTAAAATATTCAATATTTCACTGTCATATACTCGGCACCTGCAACTCTACGTTCCTTCCGTTATAGACAGTCCTTTCGGTTTAAGTGGGTGAGTAGTGGTTGTAAAACACCCATACCTTCCTCAGAAAAGTTAAATCTAACTTACTGTTTGTACAGCAACTTGTCAAAACGCATAAAACGACGGATGCAACAACACCTTCACTTGCTATCATTCCAACTGGACTGTAACTAATTGATATATCTCTCTCACGAGTAATTTCTTCATGTTCTTACACGGAATATTTGTCGTGTTAGGTTAAGCTGGTCTCGTGCTGATATTACGTAAAGGGAACTGCTGCACTTACAAATATCACAGAAAATGTTTAGCTCACAATATCTAACGTCACTTTCTAAATAACACATGATTTATAATTTCTTCCTTAATTTCCATTTTCACTTCTGTTACAAGTAACCACACTTTCCAAAACCATAACAAATGTATTTTTAACAGTATTTGCAGTGTTACCAACGGAAATTCAATTTCAAATTACTATGCTTAAAAACTGTTTCACAGCATGTTTAACAAGCAGACTGACTGATCAAGTACTCCAAGTGACGTCACTGATGGACCGCGGCAATTCAAACAGTAGCGAAATGAACGAGATTCCACGCGGTTTCTTTACTCAGTACTCAGTCATAAAATTACACTTCTGTAGCGTCGAGCTTCTGAAATTCGAAGTGGCCCCACAACTTTCTGTATGGACGTCTACTGTCATATTACTCAAAATCCGTCGCCCATCACTTGAAACAGGTAGAAAGTGTGGACAGAGCTCATAAAGCCTACTTTCCTACTATGCACAATTTTATGGATCCTATTGCAGTTAACATGAATTTATAACAAAATAATGAAATGCAATTTAATTCATTTGGTGCAACTGTCAGCAGACGGCCATTTGATCCAGTCCCGGTCACATTCATTTCCTGCACCAGGCAATGTCAGGTCAGGGGGAGGGAGGCTGAGGAGAGTTCAAATGAGTTAAACAAACATAAAAAATTACATAGATTAAATTCACGTTATATTTGCTACCATTCAGTTCAGAAAATTTTGTCTTCTCATCTACTGTCTAAAATTTACAGATTAAAATATACAAAAACATTTTTCCTGCAGTTTTGGTTTGTGTAAAACATGGTTTCTGACAGAAAGCAGTCTTCTGGGATATGGCACCGTGTATATGTGGTGTTAACCGACGTTTCGGAGGAACGGTGCTTTTACCGTTCTCACGGTCTTGTCGCTTGCAGATTTCTTATACTTTTTCTTCTACCCTGAAGATGGAGGCGATACGTTCCTCCGAAACGTCGGTTAACACCACATATACACGGTGCCAAATCCCAGAAGACTGCTTTCTTCATAGTCACCACCGTGAAAGCCTCAAATCTTACATGGTTTCTGACAGTATGGGTGTTTAAGAACAGGATGCTTATTAGAATGTTAGACCCAATATGGATGAAATAACAGGCTGGAGAAAAATGCATAATGAGGCGATTCATAAGAAATGACAGCATTTGTCTGGAGGGACTGAATAAAACCACAAATAAACCTCAGTCACTATGGTGTGTCCTAGCCGAGATTCAAACCGAGTATGTTCCGAATACAAGTCCGAAGCGTCACTGTACACCAATCTGCTTGGGTTTTAGTTGGAAGGAATAAAAACTGTGGGGCATATTTGTCAGAAACATTTGACCATCACACGAAAATATGAAATAATAAAATCAGACAGATTGGAGAATGTGTAAGCATACTTTAGGAAAGCAGGCTAAAAAGAGAAGAGATTTTTTATATTTGAATTAACAAGAAGATTTAGTAGTAAGAAAGTAGATGGTGCATATTTACAATGTACATTCTTGACAATATAAAGGACAGGTTCTACGAAGAATTAGAACATGTATTAGATAAATTCCCGAAGTACCATACGAAAATTTTGTTAGGAGATTTCAATGCCAAAGTAGGGAGGGAAGACATTTTCAAACCAAAGATTGGGAATGAGAGTTTGCATGAAATTAGTAATGATAAAGAAGTTAGAGTAATAAACTTTGCCACATTGAAAACTCTTGCTGTCACAAGTACAATGTTCCCACATCGTAACATCCACAAATTTCCTGGAGCATATCCTGATGGGAAGATACACAATCAAATAGACCATATTTTGACAGACGGGAGACGGCACTTAAGTACACTTGATGTCCAGTCATTCAGGGCAGCAGATTGTGATACTGACCACTACCTGGTGGTGGCAAAGGTTAGGGAAAGGCTGGCAGTGAGCAAAGAAACAACACACAGAGTTTATAGGGAGAGGTTAAATCTCAAGAAATTAAATGAGGTAGAGAGTGAAGAGCAGTATCATGAAGAAATATCAAATAGGTTCAGAGCTTTGGAAAACTTATACACTGAGGTGGATGTTAATAAAACCTGGGAAGCTATCAGAGATAATATCAAACTGTCTGGCAAGGAGAGTCTGTTTTATTATGAACTGAAGAAGCGTAAGTCGTGGCCCGGTGAAGGATGCTCAAAATTATTAGACCAAAGAAAACAAGCCAAATTGCAATGGTTACAGGATCTAAGTGAGTTAAATGGGGATAATCCGAACAATATAAGATGTGAAACCAGCAGGCATTTCAGGAATAAAAAGAGGAAATATCTGAAAGACAAAATTGATGAGCTTGCAATGAACAGTAAGAACAAGAACATTAGAGACCTGTATAGAGGAATAAATGACTTTAAGAGGGGTTACCAACCTAGCAGTACCTTAGTGAAGGATGAGAATGGTGATCTGCTTGCAGATTATCACAACATTTTGAATAGGTGGAGGAACTACTTCTCTCAGTTATTGAATGTACATAGGGTCAGTAATGTTAGGCAGACAAAAATCAATACAGCTGAGCCGTTAGTACCTGATTCTAGCCATTTGAGGCTGAAAAGGCTATTGCAAAATTGAAAAGGTATAAATCGACAGGTAGTGATTAAACTCCGGCAGAATTTATTCAAACAGGAGGCGAAATATTAAGTTCTTAGATCTACAAGCTAATTACTTCTGTTTACAATATTATATTTCAGCATCCTGTTACACTCACACAATATATATGGATAAATACCGTCTTAAGTGCAACAAATTTTATTGTAGTTTTTACTTCTTTTCCTCCTCCACACTACATGTTTCGGCCCTAAATGGCCATCATCAGGTGTGTATCACTCACGTAGCTGTTACACTGCTTTTTAAAATTTAAAATTACCAGTCTTTCTAATTGTATAAAATCTTTGTTAATCTACACGCGTCGATTTGATTTTTAAATTAGCACTTTTTAAAACTTAATTCAAGTTAAAATGTCTATAAGATCTCTGTTCTTTCTTTTTCAAATTTTTA
>NW_019735587.1:4191-41975 GCF_002891405.2 Cryptotermes secundus | reverse complement strand
TGTATTTTTCTGGGCGTCAGGCACCGCACTCGTGTTAGCTAAATGTTCATCATTACTGTCTTGTGGATCATTGTCTATCACTGTATTATTGTCACTATCAAATTCATCCAATTCAGGAATCATTATTTCATCGCCACTATCATCATCAGCACAAATCTCCTTCACAACACTTTCCAGCTGGTCTGTAGGAACATGTCGACAATTGCTGCGAGAAGACACGGTGAAACTGAATGAATGTGAAATATTTTTTGAACTTTTCAGAGGGTTCTGAGAGTAATATAGACCCCCACAAAGTTTACAAGGGTTCTTTACAACCATGCACAAAAACTACCATATATATGTCTTTGGTTGATGAGTGCCAAGAGAGCAAATAAGGGAAGAGATTTTCAAAGCGTTAAAACACGCCAACGCCAGGGAACGGTTGGCATCACCCCAGCGTTAAAACACGCCCGCGCCAGTCAAAGAGTTAACAAAGATTTTATACAATTAGAAAGACTGGTAATTTTAAATTTTAAAAAGCAGTGTAACAGCTACGTGAGTGATACACACCTGATGATGGCCATTTAGGGCCGAAACATGTAGTGTGGAGGAGGAAAAGAAGTAAAAACTACAATAAAATTTGTTGCACTTAAGACGGTATTTATCCATATATAATTACTTCTATTTGGCATAAGGAAAAATTTCCTGATCAGTGGAAGGAATCTATTATTGTACCAGTTCATATGAAGGGTAGTAAAACTGACTGTAGTAATTATTGGGGGATATCACTGCTATCAACTTCATACACAATTGTATCCAATATTCTTCACTCAAGGTTAAGTCCATACATAGATGAAATTATTGGGGATCATCTGTGAGGGTTTCAACATAACAGATCAGCTACAGATCAGCTCTTTTGCATTCGTCAGACACTGGAGGAAAAATGGGAATACGATGGGACAGTACATCACCTGTTTGTTGACTTCAAGAAAGCCTATGATTCAGTTAGGAGGGAAGTATTGTACAATATTCTGACAGAGTTTGCGATACCCATGAAACTAGTTAGGTTGATTAAAATGTGTTTAAATGAAATGTATAGTAAAATCTGTATAGGTAAACATTTGTCTGATAAATTTCCTGTCCAGAATGGTCAAAAAGAAGGAGATGCTCTATTGCCACTCCTTTTCAACTTTGCTTTAGAATGTGCCATTATGAAGGTCCAGGAAAACCAGGTTGGACTGAAATTAAAGGGACACATCAACTGTTGGTCTATGCCATGATGTGAAGCTACTGGGTGATAATATAGATACCATAAAGAAAAACACACAAACTTTAAATGATGCAAGTAAAGAGGTTGGTCTAGAAGTAAACACAGAGAATCTAAGTATTTTTGCTCTCTTGTCACCAAAATGCAGGGCAAAATCATGACATAACGAAAGGAAACAGATGTTGTGAAAATGTGGCACAGTTATGATATTTGGGAACGACGATAGNGATGTTAAATTTATACCGGTATATCTGGCTTGTATATGTGTACTTCGGTTTATCCGATGTTTTTGATTATCCGCGCCAAGTCTCCCCGCCATTACCGCGGATAATCGAGAGTCTACTGTATATAAAACTATAATCTTGCCTGTGGTTCTGTATGGGTGTGAAACTTGGTCTCTGACATTAAGGGAGGAATATAGACTTGAGGGTGTTTGAGAACAGGGTGCTGAGGAGAATATTTGGACCGAAGAGAGATGAAGTGACAAGAGGTTGAAGAAAAAAGCACAATGAGGGGCTTCATAACTTGTAATCTCCACCAAATATAATGGGAATGATCAAGTCGAGGAGGATGAGATGGGCAGGCATGTAGCACAAATGAGGGAGAAGAGGAATGCATATAGGATATTGTTGGTAAAGCCAGGAGGAAAGAGACCACTAAGAAGACAAAGACTTGGGTGGGTGGACAGTATTAAAATGGATCTTAGAGAGATAGGATGGGTTGGTATGGTCTGAATCGATCTGGCCCACAGCCAGTGAAGGGTTCTTTTGAACACGGTAATGAACCTTAGGGTTCCATAAAATGTTGGGACGTTCTTGAGTATCTGTACAATTGGCGGCTTGTCAAGATGGTCTCAGCTCCACAAAGTTAGATGTTTTGTGAATTGTGTATCCGGGAGGACTAACATAGTTGATAGTAGCTCATCTTTCCACCGACTCAGCTCTCGGCAGTTCCAGGGGCCATTTTGCAGCGACAGCTTACATGCTGTAAGTAGATGGCAGTGTAATACAATAGTGACGTCACAGCGTCTCCGCTGCCAGACAATAACATTGAAATTCGTGACGGCTGCACACAGTTGATTGTAACGTGCGGGAAGGCAGAGTATGTGTGGTCTGTTTACGTGTAGAACGACTGGTGGTATGCAAGGAAGGTAAGAGCTGAGTTCTGAATTTTTAAACGAAGTCTTAAACACCACAAATGATCATATCTGCAAGGTTATCTCCAGGAACTATAATTATAGTTATAATTTTTTCACTGTTGGTCAACTTATTCTGAAGCAACAAATCATTTGGCAAGAAATGTCAAGTGTGATTTCTGCGCTTGGAGTGGAAGCTGTTACTCTGTCTTGTGTGCTGAATGTATTTCTTGGCTGTTTGCTGTAAGGTATTGTGTCATACATAATAATATTAATGTAGATAGAAGGAAACATAAAAGAGTCTTCAGTTGGCCAGTCATGGGATGTGAATCTCTAGAATATGTAGAGATGGTGCAGAACGTGGTTCAGTAAGGCAAATATAATACAGAAACAGTAATGTGAAAGCAAGTCAGTCAGCTATTATGATTACAATACTTAGCATGAAAATGAAAAAATAACAAAAAATTTTGGCATAACCCGAACGTTACTACTACCTTTTTGGATGTGATGTTCTGTAGTTTTCTTGATCATCACTGGTATTTCAGAAGAACCTGGCATCTCTACTGTTAAACTGAAGGGGCTGGTTACTTTTCCAGACTACACGATGTCACATCCCAGGAGATGGTAATCACACTATGAGAATTTCACCTCTCACCTGATATTACTCACATATTATAATAGAATGAAAGCCAGATGTTGGTATTACATGAATAAGATTTGCAATACCTGATTTTGTGAAAAGAGATTGTCTGCATTATGGGATGAGGGTACCACACATCTTTTCCTCAATATCATGACTTTCCCTGCTCACACCATGTGACAAAATTATTGGGAAATAATTTCATCTTTTATTCACAGATCTTACTGTTCAACAGATGTTAAAGAAAGGATGCTTAAACCGAAGATTTTGTATCCAGGCAGTCATTGTGACCTTCCTCTTTGGCTGTGTGGTGATATATTATTGTCCCATGGTGCTGAAGCAATTGTCTTTCTACAAAAGTCCATATAAGACTGATACAATTAATCTCAGCCACCTAATGAAACAGGTAGAGTACAGTATCTTATATCACTTTAGTTAGAAAAGAAATTTGGGCTTATTTAAAAATCTTGTCATTTTGTAATGCCCTGTAAGCCGTGCAGGAAGTCAAAGAATGCATCATGTGCACAGTTTTTGTCATTGCTCCAGAATAAGTGAATCTTTGAACACAATTGGTCCTTTGAAGGTTAACTCACTGCTAATTGTACAAAAAGAAAGTAACATCATGATTTGTAGCATTGTTACTGAGTAAATAAACCTCTTAGAACAAATGTATGCAGCTGAAGACTGAAGTCTCCATTTCAAAATAAATCCTTTACAAGTAAAATACACAAAAATATAAAAAAATAAAGACAGCAGTTGCAAAGTTTTGGGGAAAATGATAAAAAAGTGTTGTTTTGAAATATGTCTTTCCCAGTTCGATGTAGAAATTAATTACTCATGAGGTCAGAATTGCGGAGTACAAGAACCGGAAATTGTAAGATGGCCATTGCATATAGAATTTACTTCATGACATTTATTTTTTAACATTTTGGAAATTGTTCTTTGTTTAATGAATCAGTCAGTCCTAGTCAAATAAAACAGTGCTTTTAGCTGTGTCATAACCAGTTTTTTTAATATTTATCTTGCATGTACAATATGATGTAATTCCCACATTTTCAGTATTATGTTGTCACTGAATCTCTAGGTATTAATTAATGAAATTAGACATTGTTAGCATGCAGTGGCTTCTTTTTCACAAAAATGTAAATAAAGAAATATCTCTGTAATTTAAGAAGTCAGAAATATGAAATTCAGTGTCCAGCAGTAGTTTTCTTTGGGCAGTTTATTGATTCAGAGTTCATACATGTATCTGCAATAGTTTGGCAGTTACACCTTTTGTATTATTATTTTTTTTAAGTCAACATGGGAGCTACATTTAAGAAGTTCAAGTTCAACTTGACACAAAGGATTGTGTTCTAAGATGCAAATTTAAACAGAGTGGACTATCACTGCATTGATGAAAAATATATTTTTAAGTGTGAAGGCAGTAAAAATTTCATCACAGAAGTAGAAGCAGGAAGTGAAACGTGTTTTAAACTTAAATAGGCCGCGCCATAGCTCAAGCGGTTAGTCACTGGCTTCCCACCGCGGCGTCCCGGGTTCAAGCCTGGTTCTGGTCAAGTGGGATATGTGGTGGACAAAGTGGTGCTGGGGCAGGTTTTCTCTGAGTACTTCGTTTTCCCCTGCCAATCTTCATTCCACCAAATTCTCCATCATTATAATCACCCGGGACAGATACAGTAGGCCAATTAGTGGCTGACATGCCTAGTGGACCCAGCTGGACTGCACCCCCCACTATGCGAAAAAATACAAACATAATGATCAAATTATTTGAAATTAGCAACAACATGCAGCTAATCTATGCTGTTTGTTCTCTGTACTGATGATAGTTCTTGCGCACTATGGCTGTAACAGCATGCTTGGAACTGTACTGTCTGTCATCCACTCCATCCATACTAGGCTAAAAAAAACGCGCTTTTTGTAGACTCTGCAGTTGTCTGCAGCCACCTGCTCACACTGGTTCCTCGCTCTTCTTTCCTGAAGATGGCTGTACATTAACCTTTAACTTCCCAACCTATGACTTTCTGGACTTACAATCCCATGAAATTAACACCCATTAGAGTCAAACTACAAACTGTCAGACTTATGACTCAAAACTTGAATTTTAGACTTATACCACGTCATAATCTGGCCAGGATAGCTCAGTCAGTATAGCAACTGGCTATGGGCTGGACGACAGAGGGGTTGGAATTCGAGTCCCGGTGGGGTCAAGAATTTTCTCTTCTCCATGTCGTTTAGGCCAGCTCTGGGGCCCACCCAGCCTCCTGTGCAATGGATACCAGGAGGGGCTCTTTCCCCGGGGGGTAAAGCGGCTGTGGCGTGAAGCTGACCACTCACCTCCAACTAGTTCTGAGGTCAAGAAAATGCGGATCTATACATCCACTCCCCCATATGCCTTCTTGGCATAGTGCTTAATTAGTTAAGCACAGGGACAACTTTACCTTTTTACCTTGTCGTGTCATAATGCCCTGATTTGTAATTCTGTAATGATTCATGGTGAAGTATTTTTAATTAATTTATTTACTTTTAATATTTATAGTAGTGTAATTTTTATTGCTGTGTTATTTGATGTGCCAGTATTGAATTTATATAATAAAAGCATATAGAATTGTGGTGTACTGGGTGTTGAAGTACTGAAGAATTTATCTGAGCCTTGAACTGCATGAATGTAACTCCCTACATCCATCCCATGCTATAATGAACTTGACTTGCAATTTCTAAGCTTTAAACCCATTTCCAGGAATTCAGTAAATTGTAAGCCAGTTACAAATGTAATTAATTTCTTTTAACTTTTTAGGAATTTTATCAGGAGAATTGTTTTCAAGGAGACCTTGAGCTTACATTAAACAGGTTACATGAAAATCTTCTGAAGTGGTCAAAAGCTTACCATAGAAAATGCCAAATACTGTGGAAGAAGTTCCACACAATATACCGAGTGAATGTGAGGGAAGCAAAACAAAGTTTCCCGCCACCATTTCTGAGGGAGGTGCGTCATTGGCTGGGGGATAATGACAAACTCCTGAAGCAAGTGCATAATCAGGTAATCACATAGTTTATGCATAATTGTACTGATATACTTTTAAGAATCATACTGTCACATGACAGAATGACTATAGACAGGGTTTGGATTGGTAATTGGATTTATTGATCCTTAAAACAACTCATGCCTTCACTTACAAATTACTATTGCACACAGACTAGTGTTTTCAGTCAGTCTCCTCTGTGCTGCTTGGTAGTGGCTTTCAGTGGTGGTCGCTCCCCTTCATCTGGGTTCTCTGTCTGATCCCATGCCTCAGCCAGCTTGCAACTCTCAACTCTCTGCCTGCCTTCAGACTTTCTTTAGACTCAGACTGACTTGTAATGGTAGCTATACCCTTGGCACGGGCTGCACAGGAAACACCGCTTCCAACAGCTCTTCTATTGTTGCACATGTGTCCGTCGCAGCCATTGTTCAGCAACAGGCATGTTTGCAGAGCTGTCCCTTCCAAGCCAAAGTTTATTCTGAAATTGTAAAATTTACACAAAGTGTGACTCAGTATATTTCCTGGTTATGTGTTCAGTTTTTGTCCATAAAGTTCATCAGACTCAGTGGTCATATGCAACACAAGGAGGTAATGGCTTGTACCTCATAGAGACACTGCATGAATTACCTCTTTATTGTTCTCAAACTTCATGCAGCAGGTGGCCCCTTTCAGGGCTCTCAAGGAAACAAGATTGAACAAGCAAGACCCAGACTGCAGTGGATTGGGGCAGCAGAGTCCGCTGAAATTTTGTGATCTTAGAACTCATTGGTTGGTTGGTTTTAAATGTTGCACTTTGACAGTTAAGTCAGTCGTTCTTTTAATCTCAGCTGGTTGGTGTATTTGTAACTTATTTTCTATTTGGACACCTCATGGATGAGTTACATTATCTGGTTAGGGGTCATGCTTCAGTTGTGTTGGGTGATTTCAAGTTCTTCCCTCACTTATCCGCCAGATGTCTTTGCGGTTGTACAGCTGCAGTGACATCTAGGAGCAGAATAGGGAGCTTTGTGAGCACCCAAAAATGGCATCTGATTTTTCCTTCACTTATCTCTGATCATGAGTGAAAGGTTCTTTCTGCATGCCATAAATATATGACATGGAACCCTTGGTTTTCTCCTCTGAAAGACGTTGTGCTATGGATTTTCGTCACCATATAAACCTCGACTCAGTTTAAACCCATGAACATTGGGTCCAGTGGTGAGCATGTTACCATTAGAATGATTGCGTACTGACTGATCATGAGCACTCAACGTATTATTGTACCAAATCTTCCATCACAATCACAACCTTCAAAATCTGCATGCTTCTCCTTTGTCACTTTCACTGTAGGTCCCCCTAAATTGATTATTTGGTCAGTTATTTCATCATAATACCATGTTGTTGCCATTGTCCTCTTCACATGTTCACACAGCAGCAGGGAGTTGTCTGTCCCTGTTTGCTGGAGTGTACATAAGAAATATTAAACATTCTTAGCTGCCTCACCTTACTGTGTTGAGATGTGGATGAAGTGGTTGGTTGCCGCTGCAAGACAATGTGGCTACGGTTCTTGAAAGTTTCATCAGCATATTATTATTGAGCGATGCAGTATTGTGAAGGCAGTGTAATGACGGCATTAACAATTCATACTGAAAAAAAGGAACAGTTTTTTTATCTCTAATGTAATGTTGTTCTAAGACAATTCAGAGTTTGATTTAAAGTGAACTTTTCTTTCACCTGTCTCTTGTAACTATTTGTATTCATCTTATGATTATAGTTTTCTGTATCCTGTGTTTATGTACTCTTCGCAATATGATATGTAGGTTTAACAGTATCTTTGACAGTTAGTTATTTGAGTGATGTGTTGGGAGTTGCTCTATATTCATAAAGCTATAGTATGGAAGTTTAATATAGAACATGTTTTCTATGAACTGTGATTACATCACGCAAAATATTGTAATTGGTTACATATTTACATTTGGTTATATCTACTTTTGCGTCAATGAAACTAACATTCCTGTATACTGGAATGGCGAGTTTATTTATTAAAGTTGCCCACAGTAGTTTAGTAATTTCTGTTACTACTAATTTTTACCTATATTCGTGTGCTGTACCTACTAATGTGAATGTACCAGAACAGTGCTTTTATTTAAATAAAATCTCTTAATTCTTCATTTTTTAATGTTTCAGAAAGTGATACACGTGAATAATTACTACAGCCTTGAACAAACGGTCTTTAATCTCCTGCGTTCTAAACGTCCATCCTCTGAAACAAGTGAGGGTACACAAGAGTATGTTGATAAGCTGGATGCCCTGACTAGAAGAACTTGTGATTTCTGTCGATATAAAACAAATACTGCTGATGATATATTTGGAAGGTTTGTTAATATATTTATGCAATCTTTGCTTTAAAAGAATCCTGTGCAGTAGAAAATGTTTACTTCAGATACTGCTTATGGTTAATTTTTGTTTATAATTCCAGCCTGTATAATTAATTTTCTGTACAACAGACAAATTTTTGTAACCAACTGTCAGAACATAAGATGAAAATTTTCTGCATATGCAGATGTATATTTCATTCTCACCTATAGACTCGACATGTACATAACATTTTGTTAGTAATTCATGTACTACATACACATTTTATAAAAATATCTCTTTGGAACAACATTTTATGTGTTTGCTATAATAAACTGATTGACTTATTAATGTGTAAGATTCAGTTGCTTATTATACAGTAATGAAGCACATTTTATATGCCAAGCAGTAATTTCAGCATGCCACATGCGGGATGCACGACAGTGGATTTGTTGTCATTGGCATAGACCAATAATAGTTTTCAGCATTTTGTTCGTGTAGTACAGCAAGCTTTCAGAAAGTTAAAAGATCAACGTAGTATAACCATTATGCTTAACACTTGAATTTGTTGTGGTTGGACTCCTAGCCATCTGGTTGTGCTTCCTAGAGGAACTTATTTTTCATTTGTATAATTCAGGGAGCATCAAATTAAAGGCAACATCCAATTTATCAGAGTGACTACAATTACAAATTTTTAAGAATTCTGCAAACTATTTTGGAGTAAGATTCCTGCAATTTCTCCACACTGTTAGATAGCTTTATTCTGTTTATTTTATAAGTGAAAAATTGAAGGTGTGTGTGAATTTGAATTACTTTCATGACATCAGCAAAACAGAATCATGTGAAACAGTCTAGCCATTGTAAATTTGCAAAATATGCATACTGTTCCCCACAACCAGAAATTGTAGGATGCCTTTTTTTTTTGTTCATAAGACCTGTTGCTTGGTGTAGGAGCATAAGTAAATATTTTCTGTGTAGAATTGAAGGACAGTATTCTGTCAGCGCGTCCAACACGTTCAAGCTTGAGAAGTGGCACAGCCTGTTCCTGAGCAAGAAACACAGTCCAGTAGACCTCACAGAAGAAGAATTCTTGGATCTTTTCAACACATCACTGAAATGGTTCAAAAAGGCAAACTCAGTTGATGAGGAGTCATGGTAAGTTACTATACCAGACCTAGGGCTAGCCTCACCACTTTTGCTGGGTGTGAAAATGCTGATTGTGCTCCTCCCCTGATTCTAGTGCACATTTGTTCATTTGAACTACTGCACAGTTCTCAGTTATGCTTTACGGAAGTGTAACTTTCCTGGTCACAAAGGAGGCACGGGAGGCCCTTCAATGTTCTTCCGCTGCAGTCACGCAGAAGATGGTGCCAAAACACTAAAGTTATACATTAGGTACGGGCATCAAAATCTCAAGTACAAGAAAGCTGAATCCATTGTATTTTAGTGAAAGAATTAGCTGCAGAGATTGACAGGTTAACAGTAGATCAGAAGTCTCCATCATTAGCAGCTCTAAGCAGTACTTTTCTTATGACTTATCCTTACTTGCCTGCATTTTAGGTGATGCATGGAAACATTAGCTGTTAACAAGTACCAGAAGCGTAGCCACATCACATGAATATCTGTGATCTACAGTTACAAACTAAATCAAGCCTATAGGATTTGAGAGTCTCACAGCAGTGGCTGTGAAGCATTCTATCTTGTGGGATATCACTGTGTAACCCGTTGAAAGTGAGCCAGTGCTTTGGAGGAACATGCACATCCAGCTTGAGGGTTGGAGAGTAAGCCAAGAAACCAACAAGAAGCAGGTAGCAAGGGTAGAAATCTGTTTGTGGAAAACTCAACAGTAGTGCCATGTACTGGGGTTGTAGGCATGTGGGTGGGGGGATGAGAACGGCAGAGGCAGTGAAGTGCAGGCTTGCATAAGCCGAAAGGAACATAAACAGGACTTAATTGCATCATCATTTGCTACTTAAAGACAGTTTCATTGTTTTTGTACTGATGTCCTGATTTTTAAGGGAGGTCTGTAATGTAATGTTTATTAATATTTGGGCCAGTTATTGTCACACCCTCTTGAACCACATTGCTATTGATCATGCTCTGCAGTCACCCCTTCTTTCCTCGTTTCTCCTGCCACTGAACTGAACTGGAAATTGACTTTGCTGACTCGTGAGCAGACTGCAGTGACTGCTTCAGGCCAGTTTCTGCATTACACACATCTGCTGAGTGCTGCAACTGAAGGCACTGGACTCAGGTCTTGTGAGGCTTCACAGCTACATGTCCTGGAACAGTGTGCAAGGTTCAGGCCAGATGTTACTGCCCCAAACCACGTTGTGCTGAGCTCTCATGGCAGACAATATGTGCAGTATTGATGCAGTTAAATGCAACTTACACTTAAGTGAAGGTGAAATTACTGTTGAGTATGCAGAAGATGCGTAATGCCAAACTTTGCTTCTGCTCAGAGTCGACAACATGCACACTTCAGGGTCTTTTGGAGCAATCAGCAGTGGTGCACAAATACATTATTTATTCAAAGGAGAACAACCCACTAAGAAACCTGTCTTCATATAAAATATGATTTTATATATTAATTTCACACAGTTATAATACAAGAGAACATCTTTTGTCCTTAACATGTTTCGGTCCTATAGACTCTCTTCAGAAGGATATCAATACAGTTAGAGACCATAGACCATGGACCTTTTATAATTTACTTATGACTTTGTTCAGCAATAATTCTGCTACTTTTAGGAGTAAATTACATTCTTTATCATTCATTATGAGATTAAATAAGGTAAAGCTATCCCTGTAATAGGCTGTGGAGGCCCATAGGGTTGTGAGACGTCAATGCTTCCACATTTTGTAGACTATCAGTTCACGGATGGCGGTGAGGTTTTCAGCCTTACTATCCTTTACCCCTAGGAAGATTCCTGGTACTCATTTCTATTAGAGGCTGAGTCGATCCAAGGGCCATAGTGTGGCTGGAAGGATTAGGTCAATTGAAAAATTCAGTGCCCTCATCAGGAATCAAATCCACAACCTTCTGGCTTGTAGCCTCACTACCATGTGTCCTGTTCATTATGAGATATTTAATTTAAACCATAGGTAAAGCTGGTAAAGCTGGTAAAGCTGTCCTTGTAACAGGCTGTGAGGACTCGTAGGGGTGTGAGAGGTCGAGGTTCCCACATCTAGACATTTGGCTTATAGATGGCAGTAAGGTTTTCAGCCTTACAAGCCAGCTGGTACTCGTTTATGTTAAAGGCTGAGCCAACCGCAGGGCCATAATGCAGCTGGAAGAATTAGGTCCATTGAAAAACCCAGTGACCTCATTGGGATTTGATCCCATAACCTTCTGGCTTGTAACATAGTGCCTCAACCAACTACGCTACCGCGTGCCTCTAATTTAAACCATAGGTACTAATGATACTAGAAAAATGTCTTGAACCTTTGGGTTGGTTTGATGTGAATGTGTGTTGACAGTTGAAAATAAGCAGTTGGGCTGAACAAGTTATAAGCCCATGATTCAGTCAGTTAAAATCACCGTGCTTGTTTGGCTTCTCCTGAACCCTGAAGTGGATGCTTTGCTTTCCTCCGAAGCATCCATAAACATCTACCAGACTACACGGCATCACATCCAAGAAAATAATAATCTTCATGGTCACTGTCAACTCAGAACTCACACAGCCAAAATTTACTTTTCATTCTTGTTTTTTTTAAGTCTCACGTTATCATTTCTACTTTAAGTATGTCTGTCTATATTGCAGTTATCCCATGATGATCTATGACACACTGCCAAAGGGGGGAGCAAGCCAGTTTCATCCGCATGCACACGGGTTCTTGGCATCCCAGTATCTCAGTCACATGGCAGTACAACAAAAGGCTGCCATCACTTATAAGGATGAAAATGCTGGTGGATATTGGAATGACTTAATAGAGATACATTATGCTCTTGGGCTTTCAGTCACATTGGGTGATGCAGTTGCAATATCTCCACTGGTAAGTTATTTTATAACTATTTTTAATTTTAAAGTCTGTATACATGCCTGTTATTTAGAATACGTTTGACTTACATTCCCCCTTCATGTATAGTAATGAAGATAAAAGCTGATGATTTTGTACAAAGTAGTGAGCAGTCACTCTTCAGCATTGCGCAGTTAACAGTTAATTTAATCAGTGAATTGTATAAAAATGAACCCATCAACACCAAACAGTGTTATTTACATTCTTGCAAACAGATTCCAATGTCACCTTTATGTAGATCATGTTCATTATAGTTGCATGAATGTAACTTGTTTACATAATATTGGTGTAAGAAGGAACATTTTTCTAACTTTCCTAACCCGTACATGTCCCTTTGGCGTGGCACATCGTCTGTATGTCATAAATTTCTTCTCAGTTCCTGGTATGCCTTTCGCAGAGAGTAGCCACTGTGTTGTGTGACAAGTGTGATCCTGACACTCCCTTGTACCGGTTACACTTTGGACTTTCGTTCCCTGTGTCAGTGCTGCAGTGTTGAGTAGGCCGTAAAAGATCTCCATGGTCTGGCATTCATTGCCAAACAGTTGTGTTGATTTGCTGACTACAGTATTATATAACAGCAGTTTGTCCATCCTTGCTTTGAACAGTTTTGTTTTAATATACCGCTTGTTCTATTACTATTTATCAAAGGTAGTTTAGTCTCTTGTCTTTTAGAGGTGATTAAAGCCCCTAGATTGTAACTTACTCAGTTATTCCTCTCTCAGTTGCTATTTTAATCTGTTTCTGTTACTTGGGAGATCATGGTTTGGTCTTGGTTGTTTTATATTATACTTGTACATTTTTTCAGCTCAGACTGAATCTTGAAGGATCACTCAGATTGTCCTCTGTGTCTGCTATTAACGTTTGAGCATGTGCTTGCTAAATAACAGTTATTTCTTTATTTTGTCCAATCATTATTCTCTTTTGGTTTTCCTCTTTCTATTATTTCACCGTTTGATCCATGTTAAACAGGACGGGTCACTGAATTCTTATGTTGCAAAATTTGTTGTTCTAACTTAATACACTTGTCTTTATGATATTTGTGAGATCTTTCTTGCCCCCGGTATGGCAGACAGTTTCACCCAGTTCAGCCAGTAGTGAGCCTTTTCACAATCAACAAATAACTTGGAATGCTTTGGTTCTTTTCTATTCCTTCTATTTTATTTTAATATAAAAACTGCATCAGGTGTTGCCTAGCCTCATCTTCTGTCACTGATTTTCTTCTGATACGAGTTGCACTATTTTTGTTAACTTGCTTTGTAATAATGTTGTGTTGGAGCCCTGCTGCTGCACATCACCCATTTACTCCTGTTACTATTAGCTGTCTCACATGCAACTTCCATTTTAAAACCTGTAAAAGTTTTAAACGTTAAAAATCTCTTCTGCATCACACTATATGTTTTTACCAGCTTTGGTCATCTTCAGGTGTCTCTAAAATTGCTGATGAAACTTCCCTGCTTCCTTCCACAAGTTCAGTTTTTCCAGATATGCCCTTGTCTGTGCGCCCAGATGCCCTATGGTGATGGGTAAATATTGTCCCTGTGCTTGACTAATTAAGCACTGTGATGTACAGGGGAGTGTATATAGATCCACATTTTCTTGACCTTGACACTAGTTGGAGGTAAGTGATCAGCTTCACATCCCGGCCGCTTTACCCCCGGGGAAAGAGCCCCAGTACTCATTGGGCAGGAGGCTGGGTGAGCACCAGAGTCAGTATGAATAATGTAGAGAAGAGAAAATTCTTGACCCTACCAGAAGTTGAACTCCAAAGCCTTGGTTATCGAGCTCATATGTAGCCACTTGCTATACTGACTGCGTTATCCTGGCTCCTGTGGTGATGGGTACTCTTACTGTCATGTATAGCTGTTTTCATCGTATTTCCTTCTTCCCTCGAAGGTAAAGCTATCCCTGTAACAGGCCGTGGAGGCCCATAGGGTTGCGAGACTTCGAAGCTCCCACATTATCTAGACAGTCGGCTCACAGATGGCAGTGATGTTGTTAACTTTATGCATTGGCCCCCCCCCGCAAGATTCCTGGTGCTCATTTCTGCTAGAGGCTGATTCAACTCCAGGGCCATAGTGCGGCTGGAAGGATTAAGCATATAAAGATAAAGAATCGAACTAAATTTACCTTGTTGAACAACACTGAGGATAAACCAGTACCCTCTCTGAAACCTGTAAACGTTTTAAACCATTCAGATATCTTGCCATCTGTAACCACAATGTTTTCACATTTGTTACTTTCTTTTTTCTCTCTCTCTGTCAGTCCTTTGGAAATGTTTGGTGTTTGTCTGTAACAGTTCCCAAATTTCACCGCTGTTTATATTGTCATATGCCTTTCCAATATCAGTAGAAACAAAGTGTATTTGTCAAATTACCATTTTAATTAATCAAATTTTTCCTGTCAAAATACTCATAAATAATTGTGTAGTGAATGAAGTAAACGACCCTTCCTGCTTTGTGTGTGTAGCTGAAGGTGTTCGCTGTAATAAGACTGCACATTTCATAATAGATATATTCAATAACCTTGTTACATATTTCAGTTTCTGTTTATTAAATGCTTCTTCGAGTTTCACAAAAAGAAAATGGTGAAATAAAGGTCACAATTTTGTGAGGGCTAAGGAGGTATTTTAGCACTAAGTCTTCTTGTTTGCAGACGCCAGTGAGAGAACATGAGATTATTATCTTCAGCAATCACCCAGGGACAGATCTGTTTCGCCTTTTCTATTACGTGATACAGACATACTACCACAAGCTGGAACGCATGTGCTTTAGCACAGGATTAGCATTTCCTGTCATGTGCTCAAGAAGCAGCAGTGACTCGCTCCCAGCCACTATTCGTATAGGGACACGAGGGCAGTGCAACTCTCCCATAAATGATGTCAGCTCTCTTGAGCTCTATGTGGTATGTAACATCCTTATTTGGGGCTTTTGCATTTTCATAGGTTCCTGAGTCTCATACTCACAAGGTGGGGTCTTTAAGACACTAGCTGGGGACTTGGCAGAACAAAACAAAACAAACTCTGTGGCGTTAGTCCACAAGTGAACTATAACGATTGAGCAACCGCCACTTGTCAGCGAAGTTAGTGCAGATAGAGGGTGTCGCATGGTCAGCGCAACAAATCCCCATGGCCGTTAATTTCGGGTTTCTAGACTGGAGCTGCTATTTCCTTGAAATAGCTCCTCAGTTATCCTCATGAGGCTGAGTGGACTCCATTCCAGACCCACTACTTCTCAGAAAATCTGGTAGCACCGGGAATTGAACCCAGACATCTGGATCTGTAGCCAGGAACTCTGACTACTAGACCACGGAGCCAGGCATGAACATGGCCGAAACTGAGAGGATAACACAGCAGACTTATGCCAGGTGCAATCCCACATATTTCTGATTTCTTCTTTATTTGGTGTCAGTAAATGTTTAAAAACTATCTCAAATCACATATTTAAAGTTAATATGTTCATACACTATAAATGCTTTACAAGTAAGTTATGTCAATAAGTATTTATTATTGATATGAATTATAGCCATGCCATTGGCTTGAGTACAGAAGCATAAACAAATTTTCCTCTGCGCACTCTCACTGAACAGACCAATGAAGCAGTTTATGAGTGGGTGCCCATGTTAAGTACAGTGCTCATACTAACTACTGCTTATATATGGATCTTCTGGAACATGGTTGGCTTTTTGATTAATATCAGTAAGAAGCAATTATTGAAATAAATTTATATATCCCACTTGTCAATTATTTATATTGTATGAACATATTACCCATAGAACAAATTTAAATTTGTTGAATATGGAGCATGAGGCAATGTGAACCACCACTGCACTGCCTAATCTTCTTACACTTTGTGCAAGAGTGAGTGCCCTTTGTTATTGCTCTCATGAGAATACAGTTTCATCTTACATAATGGCACACACAATCATAACAGTAATGCACATATACCTCATACCTAATTTGAAGACTTGAGCAGTCTTTGAAATCTGGTTGGGAGACCCATATCAATTGAACCATTGCATATTTCCTGGAATCATTTTAATTCCAGCTGAATGAACCGAAGCCTGTGCCTGGACACTGCACTTCAGAGATATATTCCCTATCTGAATAAGGAAAAACTAACAATGGAAAGAAGAAATTATTGACCTTCTGTGTAAAATGGGAGATAAATCTGACTGCAGTCATTTCTGATATGTCTCTTTTTCCAAGTCACACAAAATTTTACAATGAAAACTGTAACATTACGACTTCATTTACTTTGGAAAATTCACAGATATGTGCAGACATTAAAAAATAAAAAATCCCAGTGCAGGATGGAATAAATGTAGAATTATTTAGTATGCAGAGAAGATTTTTCTGAATCAGTTTTTCCTTGACAAAATCTAGTATAGGGAATACCTTCAGAAAGCTATATCATGACATAAGAAAGGACACTTAATGAAGTGTAACATTATAGAAAATGAGCTTTTTATTATATAATATTAATCACCCTCTTTGTGGAGCTCACATACAAAGTCATCATCCACATTCCTGTCGACACGTGGAACATCCGACTGAGAAACCTAACCGGTGATCTATCTCAGCCGAAATCTACAGACTCTTGATAACAAATGAGCCCCATGTTTCTATGGCCTTCCTGAGATTCACAAGACCAACAAACATGCCCTTATGACCTGTAGTCAGGACACCCAGCTCACCCAACAGGAGGAGGAGTATTCTTGCATTCCTGATCTCAATGTACCATGTTGAAAACTGACATTAGTTTATGCAGTACACTGTCACCAGTGATATCATAATCAGCTTTGGTAAGGAATCCCTGTTCATCATACTAACATAGTCTTCACTGTGCAATAGTAGGAAAGGTTCTACAGAGAGGTTGAAGGTGCTGCTATGCGGATCCTGTTCTCGTCTCCTTGCCACCATATCCGTGTCATGCCAAGTGCATTACATGGTATTTAGGCATTGAAGCTCTTGTATCTTAACTCTGAGAACTGTACTTCTGAAACATTTTTGTAACTCCCATCTATACTCTTGTACTTTCATGCCAGATGAGGAAAAATATAGTTTGAATTACTTTGTTGACTGTTATTGGACCGTCTGTGATTTTATTTTGATGATGCTTTTGAAAAACGGTTAACAAAAATTGTGTTTCGTGACAGATTCATAGTTCAACTATGTTGCTGACATAAATTTTGGCCCCTTCAGTTCTGAGAGGCATATTTAGAAACAGAACTGTGAAAGAGACTATGACCACTTTCCCTCTCTGTTTTAATGTGCATAATAATTCCACATATCTCAGTAACAAATGACTGCTGCAGTTAATTCATCTTTATTAAATGTCCTATGAAGGAACACTATTCCAATCAAACAATTTTAGGGTTCTGAAATCATACAAGTGTTTGAAGAACATAATCTGCTTCAATGTTTCAGATGCAGAATGTGCATGTGGACCCTTATATAATTATCAGAGATTTGCAGGAGACTGTGTCGAAACTAGGGAGGACTAGTTCGCTGGGGAATGAGAAGATGGTGAGACTGAGTGATGATTAAGTCTCTACTGCTTGTGAGTGTCTATATTTAGAATGATTTTAAAGATGACTGTGATGCTTTAGTCTGGTCATTTTATTGCTTTGAGACCCATATATAACACTCATCGCACGCATGTAACATGCCAGGTTATTCAGCTTATTTTGTTTGGATTTTAAAAGCAGCCGGCTCAGGCCAGCATTAGATGAGAATGTGATTTTCCAAGTGTGAGATGAAGTCCAGTCTTCTTGAACACCTGCAGACTGCCCTTAATACTGCTGACGCCATGAAGTTTGGTGTCATTTGCACCGATATAAAAGTGAATATAACGAAGGATCTGAAAGCATAAAGGTGTAAAATACTTAATGGGGACAAAATTATTTTATGGATTCATTGATATGTCTTCAGACAGACTTCTGATCATATTTTAACTTATAGTTTTGCTAAGTTTGTATCTGCCGTTAATTTAATGATTTACCGTTTGTAATAAAACCATAATTCAGTAAATGTTATATGTCAAGTACCTTTGTGATTGACTCATTTTCCTCATATTTCTGTTAAAACTGTTACATTTAGTGTGGTACGCATGATGAAAATGACGGGTTCTAGTTTGGATGATTGGATTTATTAGCACCCGGTTACAAGTGCTCTTAATCACATTTAAATACAGCGCTGTTGCTGATTTACACACTAGTCCTCTCCTGGTAACACATTTAATACACAGGAACTATAACAGTCTCACTGACACACACATTCCAAGTATTACACATGAATGAAGTCTTCCAGTCACACTGCAAGTTACATTTTATCATGCTCCCATTTTCTATATATATATGTGTTCTTGGATGAGCTCTACGTCACCAAGGGAGCACAGTAAACTACAGCAACAGAACAAGAGAAATAAAAGTGGCACTATCTTCATGTAATTTTCTGAAGGGTAAAGGCGGACAGAGCATGAATTTAGCCTCTTCTCAGGATCTTACAGACCCTGGAACTTATAGACCTAGGCTGTCCTTCACTGACCTGAGAATGCTGCACATCTTGGACTGTGGTACAGGATTCATTTGTATATTGTACATCAGCAACAGTCTGCCAGGATGGCTGGATACATTCTAAGGTTGTGTGGATCAGTTTCTACGTGCTTTCCGTCTCCCAGGGCCAAGTGCTTCATGGATTTTCTGTAGGAGAACACCCACACTTTTGCTGAAAGTTGTAAGATGTATGGTAGTGTGAGGTGGCACCAGTTGGTGTATTAGCTTCCTGTAGAGACTGTGACTCAAGAGCCCATTATGTCTCCTGTAGTTGGTCTGTGTCCAGAGAACAGCAGGTGTTCTTCCTGCCATACCGTAAGTCTGAATATCTGAATGGGTTCCATTTGGGATGCAGAGGAAGTTGCTCAGCTTGTGTCAGCCATCCACATACCAAAATTTCTGGCTTCAAGTAATATGATAGGAGAGTGACATGTTACCATGGCTACTCAATCCTCCTGCTTATAGACCCAGCTACTGAACAGAAAGAATGTTCATTTAGTGCTAGGTGCTGAACTGTTACTCCAGCAGTTCTGAGTGAAGTCATACTGCACTGAAGCTGACCATGGTGTTCCCTGGGCCAGCTGTCACTGACTGAACTCAGTGGTGCTCCTCATATGGTACAGCACATTCCTAATCAATGGTGTGAGAAGTTTTGTCAGGTGCTGACAGACAAGTGGGTGTTTTGAAACATATCCGCTCTAGAGTTATGCTTTCCTGTGAATTTTAGGAGAGACATAGATTTGGGATAGCAGAAGACTGATAACAGAGGCTATGTAACATGAACTCTCACTCACCCTACTCACAGCTGGAAAAAAGAAGTAAAAATGAATGTATCTCTGTGAGGCATCTAGAAGGTATGACACACACAGTAGCAGGTGTAGTTTAAATAGCATGGGAAATACAGAGGATAACAGGTGGACAGCCTGTGTTCACAATTGAAGAGAAAACAACTGCAGGTCCTATGATTACAACATCTGCCTGTGGCTCTTCTGTGATTTCGTTGGTCTGATGTGTATCAAGTGTTATGTGGGTAGAATAAAGGAACCATTACCAGTGTTTGCAACAACTTGCGAGGCCCAAGCTCAGTATGTTTGTTTATGAAATGTTCTGGCACAGAGAACCACGAGAAACATTCTCATGTATGTGCTGCAGCCAGCAAGGAAGTCTTACACAATTTCTTTAACAATCTGGATAGAGAAACAGATGGGTATTCCAAACCACAATGTAGCAAACCTTGTAGAAAGCCTAGGCAGGATAAAGAAGGCATCATAAAAGACAAGAGGCAAAATAGGCTATAAGGATCCAAATGCTTGCATGTCCCTTGTGGTTTGCAGAAATGCATAAAGATAGCTGCTAGTACTTGTACAGCTATACAGCAGGGCAGATGTACATGAACAGAGAATCACCCAAAAGGACACCACTCAAACAACCAAAATCAGGCTGGTATGATGGCGAATTGGTTGAGCATTACCTCATTACTATCCTTGTTAAGAAAGAAAGAGACCAAGAAAATTCTCATATACAATCTCAGTCCACATATCAATGTGTGGTTATGTGTCTTTGAACTCAAGTTCACAGCTTTGCTTACGAGTGAAAGGAGACTGCATCCTGAAGGTGCTCCAGAACACTGCAGGTGAGTGTATAGGTTTGCTTGAAGAACTAATGAATGGTCCATGGGTAGAAGCTGAAAGAATCTAATAATGAGGATCAGGAAGATAGGTGTATAGCGCTACAAACAGGAATGAAGTGGTTGCCTTCAGAAGTTACGAAGAGTTAACCCTTTCCGGTCATCGTGTTTAGAAAAATTTCCGCAGCCAGATCATCAGGGGTATTAAATGCCTGCCAAGCTACTAAGTGAACTGTTCTGCCCAAAAAGTTGGCGCAATAAGAGCATAAAGTTAGAAAACCAAATATATACTTGTGTTTTCTATTCTTAGGCAAACTCAGCACTGCTTTAATATCTGGCAGTGAAATGGCGGTAGTCTTCAATACCAAACACGCTGAGTCATAATCTGTCCATCAGGGAAACAACTATTCTTAAAATGAACGGTTTTTCAGAGTATGGTAAGTTGCATGTCGCCTGTAAGTTTTTGATAGTTTGGAATTATAATGTGAACATAACCAGTGTCACTTTCAGCTGATGCAAATAATCTGATCCCCCTTTCATTGTTTTTTTATTATGTTTTGAAAATTATTTTGCTCTTGAACCCAACTGCTGATTCATCTATTACAAAGTTTTTATCTGGCACAACATCCTTCTGAAATTGTTTCTCTATATGCTTTATCACCCCATGAACTTTCTTGTCTTTTTGATGGCCCAACTACTTTATTCGGTGCAATCAAATCCCCACATGCATCATTGCCCATTGTCATGCCTTCCTACCCACCAACATGCAGCAACACTTGTTTCGCTCTCTCACTTTCTGACATCTTCTTGCTCGATTCTTCACCTACAGCACACGAGGGATTATATCTAGTTTCAATCCAAAGGGCCATAGTTTAGCTGAACACAAAAGCTTGCTACTAACATGTGACATGCCATAATATATAAATGACATTCATTCTTCAAGAATTTTCAAATTATGACTTCCAGATGGCAGTAGGAGGCAGACAAAACATTCATACATGCCTTGGTATAGCCTACAGAGCCAACTGGTGATGTATGATTGAAATATGACGCAGAAACATGAAACAAACTTTGTCGATAGTATATCAACATTTCTCCATGGAAGCACAGTCACCATGGATATTGTATATCGTTTGACCAAAAAGGGTTAAAATAAGGAAATGATGCATGCAATGAATGAAGGATTTCTACAGCAGCTTGCCAAGAAGAGAGATAAAGCTACACAAACTAAGTAGAAAAGATGGACTATCTTAATGTCCTACCAGGGACAAGAATTTATGCTTGCAATGAAACATGACTGTGGATCCAGAAAACCCCCTACCCTCCTCTACTAATATTTCTGGTGCTTGCTTGCTTACTTACTCGTGGAGCTGAGCCCTTCTGGAGGAGCCGCCAATTCTGCAGCTACTCAAGAATTTCCCAGCATTTTATGGAACCCGAAGGCTCATCACCATGTTCACAAGAGCCCTCCACTGGTCCCTATCCTGAGCCAGATCTATCCAATCCATACCATCCCATCCTCTGTCTCTAAGATCCGTTCTAATATTGTCCACCCACNCCCTGTTCTCAAACACCCTCAGTCTGTGTTCCTCCCTTAATGTTAGAGACCAAGTTTCACACCCATACAGAACCACAGGCAAAATTATAGTTTTGTATATTCTAATTTTTATGTTTTTGGACAACAGACGAGAAGACAAAAGGTTCTGGACTGAATGGTAGCAAGCATTACCCGAGTTCAATCGCCTCTTAATTTCCTCCTGAATCAGGTTTCGATCTGTTATCGTTGTTCCCAAATATCTGAATTGTGCCACATTTTGAAAACATCTGTTTCCTATCTTTATGTCATGATTTTGCCCTGCATTTTGGTGACGAGACAGTAACATATACTTAGTTTTCTCTGTGTTTACTTCTAGACCAACCTCTTTACTTGCATCAGTTAAAGTTTGCGTGTTTTTCTTTATGGTATCTACATCATCAGCGTAGACCAACAGCTGATGTGTCCCATTTAATTTCAGTCCCATTTGGTTTCCCTGGTGATACACGACAAAAAAGTTGAAACAAAACCAAAGAAATGTGAGGACTCTGAATAGGTGCCAGCAACTTCAAGGATGAAATCAAAGTAAGAATCAAGTGACAGTCCGCAACTTGACATGTCTGACCACTTACTTAGATGCAAGGATTGAAATTTCTCCCAAAGAAAGATATGTAATTGCAAAAATTAAACGCCCATAATAGCAACGATGCTTTTTTTATGGAAAAATGAAGATGCCTAATTTGATAACTGAAAAACTGTCACTTATTGTGCTGTTGTGAAGGGAACTAAATGCACTGTTCACTTTATGGTGGATGTATTCAAAATTTGTCATAGCTTACTTCTGAGCCCTCGCGGGTTCAGGTACAGCGAGCTCATTGGATTTTTTTCAGTTGACGCTAATCCTTCCAGTCGCACTAGGCCCTGGGGTTTACTCAGCCTCTAACAGAAATGAGTATCAGGAATTAATTAAATAATTTTCCTGGGGAATAAAGCACAGCCGGCACGTGGGGCTGACAACCTTACCTCCATCTTTGAGCCGATTGTCTAGACAATGTGGGACCCTCAACGTCTCACAACCCTATGGGCCTTCACGGCCTGGTAAAGGGATAGCTTTACTTTTTTTTTTTACTTCTGAGCCCACATCACATTAAAGAACAGTACAACAGGGTCTGAGAAGGCATGGGTAATAACTGAGGTATTTTGAACAGAATTTATTCCTTCAACTAAATATTATGTTTAAACAATCACCACTTGCTTATATATACATTTGGTGTTCGAAAACTGAAATATAAAGATACATTTATTTGGCGATCACATTTTGCATATAAAACAATTACTTAATAATTAATTCTCACCATATAACTTCACATAAAATACATGTGAACAATAATCTCACAGATCAAGGCATCTTTCCTTTCACACAATTTCTGATCAAAGAATGTCGTCTCAAACTGCTACAATCTGTAAATGCCTTATTGCACAATTTGCAAGTGTATGGTTTCTCACCTGTGTGTGTCACAAAATGCCTCTTTAAAGTACTGCTGTCCCTGAACCCCTTACTGCACACTTTGCACATGTACGGTGTCTCACCTGTGTGGATTTGAGAATGTCTCTTGTATGTAGTAATATCAGTAAATCTCTTGTTACATATTTTACAAACATATGGTCTATCTCCAGTGTGTGTTAAGGAATGCCTCTTTAGATTACTATTGAAAGTGAATCCTTTACCACATACATTACAAATATATGGCTTTTCACCAGTATGCACCACAGCATGTGTTTTTAATGCACTAATATGATTAAAAATTTTATTACACACATCACAACTAATGACTCTGGCTCCAGCATGAATCAGAATATGTTTTTTCAATGTTTTCATGGAATGAAATCCTCTATTACATTTTTCACACACATATGGCTTTTCTCCAGTATGGAGAAATGAGTGTTCAGTCAACTTACTTAATACTTTAAATCTTTTTCCACACTCCCCACATATGAAATATGTATCCTTGTTGTCCACACATACCCCTTGGCTGTGCTGAAGTGCTGATGTCAGGCCACTTCCACTAGCAGGCAAGGCTTCAGCCTGGTGATTTACTTCAGCACTAAATGTGAAAGAAATGGTATTAATATTTCTGAGCTCAGATGCCAGAAATATTCAATTACACAGCGCTAGCAATATCATTAATATCTTTAGTAACCAGAAACTAATAAAACCTATTTTCATTGCACAACAGTGTACGAAAGTAGTGGCAGACGGTGCAATAAAAGATGCGTACAACTTGTAGTAGACAAGTTTTTAAAATTTCCTATCTTCTGGGATATAATGCTGAAAGTCAACAGACATTCTCTAAGGAACGTGTCACTCGCCTCCATATTCAAGGTCGAAGAACTGCATGGCTTATTCTTTGACCCTGAAGATGGAGGCAACATGTTCCTCTGAAACATCAGTTGCCTTTCAACAGACTGCATACTGTTTATATCCCAGAAGACAGAAAGAAGTCTTCATAACCACTGCTGTGAGAACCTCAAATCCTACTTGGACAATTTTGCTTTTGACTACAAAAACAGGAACACACTGAACATTTACGAATTGCTTGCCCAGCACACTCTCTGGATACCTTATGTCTGAGCAATATGAAGATATTGTCCCCATTAGGAGTAGGAGGAGATGATGATGATGATGATTATTGTGACAGTACAAGTGAAGATACCTCGTACAAATATGGATTCTGAAGAAAATGCAAAGTGTGACAATTGTGTCTTATGGATATTGAGACAACTGTATTATAACAAAACAGAATGAAACTCATAAAGTGAGGAGGAAGAACTATGCAACATGGATAGGATTACACTAAAGAATTTACACTTTAAATCTGGCCACAGAGTATGTACCGCACTGCTTGCCTTGCCATGAAACTGACAGTAGTACAAGCTTCTTGCCTGCCTTACTCTTCAACCCTCCAGCTGGAGACAGTTCATTCTTCTGAATCATCAGTGAATGTGTACCAGATTACGTGGCATTATACCCAAGATGGTATTCTTCTTATAAGTAACAAGTTTTAGATTTCGCTGGATTTACTTTAGCTCACTTTATTAGTTTATGCAGTTTTTCTCAATGTTGTATTTTAGCGTCCTGTTGCACTGGTTTTCGTCCATGATATGTATGCCGTGTCCATCTTGTAGTGCACTCAATTTCACCTGTTATTTCACAACATGTTTTGGCAACACAGTGTCATCATCAGGTGCTCCGTTTACGTTAATCTATTGCATTGCTTGCCATTATGTCATTGTAAAATTATTTTAAAAATATTTAAAAATATTCGTCAATTATAATAAATTTTTATACGCTAAAATCTTGTTAAGATATTCATCTTATATATCCCAATTCAAACCCGCGCATGGTTCCTCCATATGGGAGTCACTCCTCTTATACTCCGTGTATATCATGTCTCGTGATGTGTGTTCCCTTTTTGGCTGCAGGTGTTGTAATGTTGGGAACCAACATTACACGGAGTATAAGACGAATGACTCCCATATGGAGGAACCATGCGTGGGTTTGAATTGGGATATATAAGATGAATATCTTAACAAGATTTTAGCATATAAAAATTTATTATAATTGACAAATATTTTTAAATATTTTTTAAATAATTTTACAATGACATAATGGCAAGCAATGCAATAGATTAACGTAAATGGAGCACCTGATGATGGCACTGTGTTGCCAAAACATGTTGTGAAATAACAGGTGAAATTGAGTGCACTACAAGACGGACACGGCAGTTTTTCTCATTAGCTGATCACAGTGGCCACGTGGTTTAAAGCATGAATGTCTGTGTTTATTCTGTGTGTAGGTAGCGGCCTTGTTGTGGGCTGATCCCACATCCAAGGAGTCCTACCAACTGTGTACAGGATTAAGAAACTGAAAAAGCAGCCAAGGGCCAACAAAAGGACTGCAGAGTCATAGATGCACTATGCTAAATGCCTCTAGACTGGCTAAGAATATTTATTTACATCACATGGATAATATCCTGTGGTGGTGTGTTCTATCAGTGGAAGTGTATCTGCAGTGTCTGTGAACCATGTACCATAGATGAAACAGACTACCACAAGAAAAGTGAAACTTCACCCCATTATACAATTTAAATGAAAGTGAGCCACCTCTCATAACTAAAAATCAATAAATATTTCAAACCTGTTTCCATCATTTTCTTCAAGATGCAAGTTTGGTTCCACTACTATCGATTCCGGTTCTTCTTTTACGTCTTTAACGGGAATCTGTATGGAACCATCCTTCAGATTGGAAGATGCTGCTGGCTCTGCAGTGCACGGGTTCTCTTCCTGATTATCATTATAATACATTAAAATACAAATTACATATGAAGGGATACTCAGAATTAATGCCTCCCAAGTTTCTTTTTCTAAACTGGAACAAATATTTCACTGGAAGCAAAATGGGTCATCTTGAACTGTATTTTGTAGTTCTGTGCCTTAGGGAAGATTTATGGTAAGTGCCACTGATCTATTTTGAGCACTTCCTGAGTGCCCACTGTCTGCTTTACCTATGCATACTCACTCCATGATCGTAGCTCCAATATTTGGTTAACTTCTACACCTAACACAGATTGGCTATGTTTTTCCATGGGACACACCAGCTGCTACTCACACTGACTCATTTAAGTATGGCTGCTAACAGGAGACAAATCATTTGATGCAGCTGAAATGACAGCTTCTAAAGAGGTAACAAGCAGTTCTGAATCTACTCATAAGTAGTTCCCTTCCTCTGCTGTGAGTACAGAACTGGCTTTTTGTGCCAAGCGGTATGACATAATATTAATGCTTATTTTGTAAGCTTTAATATAAGCCCAAGTTTGGCTCTGTATGTTAAGCAGAAACAAAATGATGACAAAATCTGCTGTCATCTGTTCTAAATTTTACAGCTCTTTATATTTAAATTGCCAGTAATTCAAAGAAATGTTTAAAATATATGTGAGGCAGGATAGCTCAGTTGGTATAGCAACAGGCTGGACAGCCAGGGTTCAATGCCCAGCAGGAACAAGATATTTTCCTCTTCTGCACAGTGTCCAGACTGGCTGTGTGGCCCATCAAGCCTAAATTCCAATGGGTACTGAGGACTCTTTCACCAGGGTAAAGCCGCCATGGAGTGAAGCTAATCATTTTACCTCCATCTAGTGCTGAGGTAAAGAATGGTGGAGCTATATCTTCACTCCACCATGTCATGGCATAGCACTTAATTAAGCACAGGGGCTACTTTCCCTGTACCTTTAAGAAATATATCGGATACTTTGAATATAGTCATTTCTGATATACAAAGTTTCACTTAAATCAGAGAAGGTAAGGTTGAAAACGATACTTCAGTGCATCAACTTGACATGGAATGACCCAAAGAACCCTCCCCCAGTGTCATTTCACCCAATATAAATCTAACATGGATGACACGAGCTTTGAACTCTAGCCTCTGTGATAAGAAGCCAAGTCATCAGGCAGATGACGATGGTTGGCTTCTTTCGAAGTTTACATCTTTTTAGAGAAACCATGCTTTTTTTCTCAGACAATGGAGTAAAGAAAATTCAGAGCTTATAACCACTCTGTGGAGAAAACTTTGATGTCTGATGTGCCCAGAGTGGCAAGGATTATTATTCATCATGTGAGGCAGATGCTGCAAGGGAGCCAGTAACCTTCACTGCATGCTCTTGCTTCAGCCTCACCATCAATCAGTGCAACCAACCCCAACAGTGAATTTGCACAGCAGAAATCTATCCTACCTGCAGATTTGACATGAAATTTGTAACATAACAGTTAATGTTTCCAATTTCTTTTCAAAGATGTTTAACAATTATACTGTGCATCTGACTCCTAGTACTCATTTCTGTTAGAGGCTGAGTCGACCCACGGGCCATAGTGCGGCTGGAAGGATTAGGTCAATTGAAAAAAATCCAATGACCTCATCGGGGCTTGAACCCGCGACCTTCTGGCTTGTAGCATAACCCCTCAACCAACTATGCTACTGCATTCATTAAATAATCTTCCTGGGGAGTAAAGCACGGCCAGCATGGAAGGCTGACAATCTTACCGCCATCTTTGAGCCGATTGTCCAGATAGTGTAGGACCCTCAATGTCGCACAACCCTACGGGCCTTCAGGGCCTGGTACGGGGATAGCTTTACTTCTTATTTTACTTTACTGTGCATTTGACATCATCATATTCAGAATGCATCAAATACCTTATTTGTGACTCACCTCACTCTCTCCAGCAGTTTCACTGTTTGTCTGCAGTGGATCCAACTCACCGTCTGAATACGGCTCTTCTTTTATTACAGGTTCTTCTTCCATGGCAATCTGCACAACAAAAAATTCCCCTATTGATAAATATTCTCAAGCTCTTCATTGCTTGTGGACATTTCTTCCTGCCCATAACACTATGCAAAAGCACAAGTGCTTTCTCAGCATCAGCAATTCAAAATAACACAGTCACTGAAATATTTCAGGATTTCTCACACAAATATCAAATTGCCACGAAACCTTCACAGATGATATACATTGTATGAGCTCAGAAGACTCCAAATACTCATATGCACTGACATTCAATGTGTACATACCAAACGCATTTGCTCTTCTGCACAGAAAAGAATCTGTCAGTTTTAGGCTGACTGACCTGAAGAATTAATGTGGCATAGTGCCTGCATATATCTGTGTTACAGCTAAAGTGAATGATGTGGTTATTATGAATAATAATCAACAATTATACAAAATTACCAGCAAGGAATTAATTATACACAATCACTACTACTCATGACTGCCAGATCACTACCATAAAGTGAGCGCGTGTGCATGTACATATATTTCATACACTGCAGATACATGCACGTACCAATCATATCTTCATGACATAAGCCTGGATGCTAAAACTGTCCAATACTTCTAACTTTTTTTTTAACAACTGCATTATCTACACACTGCTGCAAATCCTTTCATTGATGCACACTTTGGCAGTGCCTGTTGCACCTTTCTTTCCAAATGAAATTCATACTGATTAGTAATATGGATCCACATTCAAAATACATACTTACTTTACTTACTCATGGAGCTGAGCCCTTCTGGAGGAGCTGCCAATTCTGCAGCTACTCAAGAATTTCCCAGCATTTTATGGAACCCGAAGGTTCATTACCGTGTTCACAAGAGTCCTCTTCTGGTCCCTATCCTGAGCCAGATCTATCCAATCCATACCATCCCATCCTATCTCTCTAAGATCCATTCTAATATTGTCCACCCACCTACGCCTTGGTCTTTTTCCTTCTGGCTTTCCCACCAATATCCTATATGCATTCGTCTCTCCCATTTGTGCTACATGACCTGCCCACCTCATCCTCCTGGACTTGATCATTCTAATTATACTTGGAGAAGAGTACAAATTATGAAGCACCTCATCATGCAGTTTTCTCCAACCTCCTGTCACTTCATCCCTCTTCGGTCCAAATATTCTCCTCAACACCCTGTTCTCAAACACCCTCAGTCTATGTTCCTCCCTTACTGTCAGAGACCAAAAATACAATTCAATAGCGAATAGTACATTTCATGAAAAACTGCATGATAACCCAGTTGGATCAAAACGTAGCAAATGTACATAATGAAATGAATGATAATAAAATAACATTGGTTATTTATTACAAATTTGATGGGTTGATAGTTGTATAATAATACCATATATAATGCACAGCAGGATACAAACAATAAAGATTTACCATGGCTATCCTCACTCACTTCAGGCCATTACTGAGATACTACCTAATTGGACCATGACATCTTCCTTCCAGATCATTATTATTCTTTCATTCAGTCAATGGAAGCTATATGCTCAGTACCACAAAATGAAGTGCAAACAAACAAATAAGAGCACTTTCTTATCCCTACCCTGGGCTAAATTAATCTACTACACTATCTTCCATCTAACATCCATTTTATATCATTCACCTGTCTATGTCTCGATCTTCCAAGTGGTTTCTTCCCTCTCAATTCAGCATACACTTCTCAAGTCACTCATGCGTGCTACATGTCCAACACATTTCATCTTCCTTTATATGCTTATCCCAATATTTTGGAACAGTGCAACCATGAAGCTTTTCATTATGCAATTTCTGGAGCCTCTTGTTATTTCATCCTTCTTGTGCCCAAGTATTCTCCTCAGCACCGTTCTCAAACACCCTCAATCTACGGGAATATACTTCCGTCAATTTAGGAGACGTTTCACACCACAAGAAACATATGTGCATTTAGTTCACATACTTACCAGGGCTAGTAGGGGCCTCGAGGTAGGAAAATTTGCAGTTGGTATACTTCCTGGATTTCTTGAGGATGCAGAGCCAGACTATTTGTGAATAGGGCAGGTAACACAAGCCACGTGGGAAATACTGTCGTCTGTTATCAACATTGGATCTACACGGATGCTGTTACTTTAGCACAATCCAATATTTCATAAACAACGAAAACGCATTCATTCCTGCACTCGTCTGGTTTGGCATATCCTGCGAACGATCACATATGCCCAGTTACTAAAGTGACATATCAACTGGATCCACAGCTTTGTTCATCAGCCACATAATATACCGTACGAACTTAGGGCAATAATGCCCACGCTTACAGTATTAAAATAAACACTTTTCAACGATGTCCAACTCACGTGCTCCCTTGGTTAGCCGGCTTCGTTTACTTTTTCGTATAAATCTTCCATTGCAAAATGGCGGACATCATCTAATTATGATCTGTGCCCGACCTCTCTAAGATCTGGGTAAAAGTAGAAGAGGGATTCAAATACACAAATATTGTTAAAAAATTAGGTTACTTACGGTTTCTTATGTGCGGTAATGTGCAGAATGGTGGACGAAGAAAATGGTAATCGAAGTAGCCACATTACGGTTAATTATATGAGCAATTGCTATTATTAAAATCGTGGTGGAAGTTGGAAGCTACTACCAGATGCTGCCTATACTTTATTTGAAACTTGAAATTAACGTAACAGTCTTGAAATCTGTGAGGCTATGGCTACAGCCAAGACTAAAATTTTATGTACCACACGGGGGTCTTCCCGGGGAGGAAAAAGCAGGAGTTAACAAGTGGCCACTCACCTCCACCAAAGTCTTAAGGTTTATGTGTGTTATGTTTATGCCCCTGTACACCTGCATAATAATACGCCAATTTACGGAAAATTTAACCATTACTGAATAATGAAATCTTATCCCTCTACTTAATTACCAAATAAATTAATGCATCTTGTCTTGAGCGTGACATATAGACACTGGTACAGATCTAGTATTCTTCACTTCAGTACCGACTGGAGATGACAGAAGTTTATGATTACTAATTTAATGCCAAATACCACTGACAGGAATCAGACAACATGCACACAGGCAATGCTGGCAATATGCCTGACAGTCACACTACTGACTGAACTGAGCTTGAGCCATAGTTCATTAATCAATAGTATGGGTTATATATGGGGAAATAATGATTTCCCAAAGACGTAGAAGGTGGACTTGACTGATTATAACGTATTATCCGAGTATATTACCAGTGCCCCTGATGAAACCCCAGAGACAACTGTCAGGATAGTCTCCAGGATGCAATTCAAACTTGAATCCTATGAAACCCAGGGCAACTGAGGGAACCATATAGTATCTCAGTGCAGATGGAGGAGGTAAACAGCATATTTACATGAAAATTGACTAATAATTTTTTATCAATATGAATATACAATGCATTTGATTAATAACATTTTACTGAAAACTTCTGTCTTCCTTATTTCACATGTTACTGTATTGTGAAGATGGGTGATTCTGCCCATCAACCATCCTGCATATTACAAAGCCTGTAAACAGTCTGCAGTGTTCATATGTGGATACAGTGTCTTAAGAATAGGAAAAATGTCTTAAACATGTATCACAGTTGGTGTTTTCCATGTGGCATGTATATATGCAATGTAGTAAAATCTTAAGCTGTTAGCCATGTAAGTTGGTTAAGAATTACTGTACCAGGTACCATCTGTTCCATCATCAGACTCTGACATGGTTGATAGCCTGAGAAGATTTTATTAACTTCAGACTCTACGAAAGCTTCAAATCTGACTTAGGTACACAACCAAAAACAATTCACGGTTGGTATCAAAGTGGAAAATTTAAAGTTTCAAGAAGGCATTAACTCAGTAGGGACATTTGTAACCATGTTAGGTGGGTCCGTTGTCACCACAGCGTGGCGCGTCCTCAGGTTGCGGATGGAGGAGACACCCTCCAGTTATGGAGGGAAGCTGCGAATATATTGAATAAGCAGTCGCGGACAGCCGACAAGGGGTGGTCCTCCAGCTTGGGGGTTGGGCGTGGGGCTGACAACTCCTCGCCATAAAAAATTGCTTTGTTATGAAAATGAACACAAAGCCTTGGACTTGGACAGATCCTCTGGATAAACAACCTAAGCTAAAGAAAATGGAAACCAAATTGGACTGAAATTAAACGGGACACATCAGCTGTTGGTCTATGCCGATGATGTAGATACCATAAAGAAAAACACACAAACTTTAATTGACGCAAGTAATGAGAGTGGTCTAGAAATAAACACAGAGAAAACTAAGTACATGTTACTGTCTCATCATCAAAATGCAGGGCAAAATCATGACATAAAGATAGGAAACAGATGTTTTGAAAATGTGGCACAATTCAGATATTTGGGGACAACGATAACAGATCGAAACCTGATTCGGGAGGAAATTAAGAGGCGACTGAACTCGGGTAATGCTTGCTACCATTCAGTCCAGAACCTTTTGTCTTCTCGTCTGTTGCCCAAAAACATAAAAATTAGAATATACAAAACTATAATTTTGTCTGTGGTTCTGTATGGGTGTGAAACTTGGTCTCTAACATTGAGGGAGGAACACAGACTGAGGGTGTTTGAGAACAGAGTGTTGAGGAGAATATTTGGACCAAGGAGAGATGAAGTGATAGGAGGTTGGAGAAAACTGCATAATGAGGAACTTCATAACTTGTACTCTTCTCCAAGTATAATTAGAATGATCAAGTCAAGGAGGATGAGGTGGGCAAGGCATGTAGCACGAATGGGGGAGAAGAGGCATGCATATAGGATATTGGTGAGAAAGCCAGAAGGAAAGAGACCATTTGGAAGACCAAGGCGTAGGTGGGTGGACAATATAAAAATGGTTCTTAGAGACACAGAATGAGATGATATGGATTGGATTGATCTGGCTCAGGACAGGGACCAGTGGAGGGCCCTTGTGAACATGGTAATGAACCTTCAGGTTCCATAAAATACTGGGAAATTCTTGAGTGGCTGCACAATTGGCGGCTTCTCAAGAAGGGCTCAGCTCCATAAGTAAGTAAGTAAAGGGCATTTGTAACTCATTTCATGTTCCATTTGTGGATAACTTCCACGGAACATTTTGTCAATTCAGTGAATAACAATTTCTGCTGGAATTAAAACAAGTATCATGGATGGACAAAGTAGCTAAGAACACTACTAAGAACAGTGGTACCAATGGCTGCCACAGGAATGATGTGCGTTAATTATAGATTAAATGAACAGCAATTATTTCATTTTAAAATAAACAGTATATACCTTGATATTCAAATGGAGTCAACTCTTATATGACTATCTGATGTGAGATATTTACAAACAGTTAACTGTATGAAAGGATGATAAAACAGTATTCAGTTTGAATAAACAATAACAAACACATTTTACATAATTCCAAGAAAATATTCCACTTAAATTCACAGTAATTTCTGCGGACCTTCACCCCCACAACATCGTATTTATGAGGGCCCATAAAACTCGAACAATTCACTTTATTGCTTCTATATTCAGTGTCTGGGTTCATGCACTGTTGGCAATGTTGTTCTTTGCAGAGTGGGACAGAATATGTTTCTTGAACCATGTACTACTACTGAAACTTTTACCACATTCATTACAGATCTGCTGCTTTTCTGCTGAATGTGTCTCAATATGCTGCTTCAAATTTCCTCTATACGTGAATCCTTTATTACAAACAGAACATGTAAATGGGTGTTGCTGACCAGTATGAGTTATATAATGTGTTCTCAAATTGCCCTTTGTAAAAAAACATTTACTACAGATATCACATGTATAAGGTTTCTCACCAATATGTCTAGATGTGTGCGTTTTCAACTGAGAATTTCTGCAAAACCCTTCCCCACACACGCCACACACGAATGGCTTCTTTTCAGAATGTGTCAGTAAATGGGCTTTTAAATTGCCACGGGTACTAAAGCCAATGCCACAACTTTTACATTTGTGAGGTTTTTCACCAGTGTGTGTCAGATTATGAGTTTTAAGATTTCCGGAATTGCCGAAACATTTCCCACACTCATCACATTTGTATGGCTTCTCTCCTGTATGTATGACCAAATGTTGCTTTAAATTTGAATTATCTGTAAACCCCTTACCACAATATGTACATGAGAAAGGTTTTTCACCTGTATGAGTCCGTAAGTGCCTTCGTAAATCTCCACATTGAATGTATCCCTTTCCACACATTTTACATACATGTGGCTTAACTCCTGTATGAGAAAGCCCATGTTTCTTGAGCTCACTACTTGTAACGAATCTTTTCCCACAAAGTTGACACAGGTGAAGTTTCTCTCCGGTGTGTATCTTGTTGTGCACCCTGAGACTGCAAGCATAACCAAAACCTTTGCCGCAAACACCACACACATATGGCCTGTCCCCATAATTTGTAAATGAACATGACCTAACAGATCCCTTAACAGGCGCTATGTTCATGTGAACTTCGTGGGTTTCGTTAATCCTTTGATTCTTTTCATCAGTGCAATCATCATGTTCATCCTTGTTTCCTTTCACTGAGGAACGACAAAGGAAATGCTCCCAATTAGCAGCTGAACAGTATTCTTCATTTTCCTGTGAAAAAAAGAATATTTTCCATGACTCCTTCTACAAAATTGTCAACAATTTAAAGAGGTCTTGAATAACTCCCGGTACAGTAGAAAATATTCACAAGCTACAGAGAGATACCATTACATTGAAGTGAATATTATCTTCGTTTTGCCTAACAGGAAATGAAGAGGTGATAACATTTACAAAACAGAAGCAATTAAAAAATTATGTGAATATCTTCCATTGCCATCCTCAGCTATATCGTATGTCACGAGTCATTTCACTGCATGATCCTCCCATCAAGCAAAACACCTATTAAATTTAAATAAAAGTTAAACATTTGTTAAGGTTAAAAGTAACTGTAATGTGTTTAAAATTGGAATGGATAATCAATCCAAGATTTTCTCTTTAAGGGATGAACACTGTAGTGAACCTGTCATATGTGCATATCTGATGTAGTTCTGTTGTGGACGTCTTGTTTGTTGAGTACGGTATTCTTTGCAACTGGTGTCTAATGTAAAATGTTGGTCTAGTTACGTTGTCACTGGCCCATGTTTGCTGGATGTAGAAGGCCATCATTCATCATCCAGAATACCACACTCAGCGAATAAGACATCAAGAACAGAACTACATCATATATCCTCACATTACAAGTGCACTACAGTGTTTATCCTCTAAGAGAAAAATCTTGGACTGTTTATCCACTTCAATTTTAAACATATTATAATTATTTTTACCTTACAAACATTACACTTTTATGACATTATAACTGGTGCCTCCCTCAATGGATGATATAGGCGAAACAATTTCCAACATACAATGTAACTGAAAGTGGCAAGGGAAGGCCAAAACATATATTAATAACAAGAAAAATAAAAGAAATACTGTACTAATTTCAGAAACTTGCACATGACTGCAAATAAATAAATTGATCAATGCAACAAAATGCCTTCAAAGCCTCGTAGCTCACCGAATATCGTACAATACGTCAAAACTAAAAACAGTCTCTTGTTAAAATGCACACTAATGAAGAATTTAATAACTACTTTGCGGCCGGCGCGTAGGGCTGACAACCTTGCCGCCATCTATTAGCCGATTGTCTAGAAAATGTGGGAACCTCAACATCTCACAACCCTATGGGCCTCCACGGCTTGTTACGGGGATACCTTTACTTTTACTCCTTTCCCCCCCCCCCACTTACCTCAATTTCACACTTTACTTCAACGAAAGTAAATGGGCCAACATTTTGAACGTTTCTGGAAATGGCTTCAGACGTCGATGACGTATTGGACGAATTAGAATACTCTGTATCTGCTTTTACATTATATTCAGCCATTATATATTATAAGGCTATCACTGTTAATAATAGGAGAGAGAGTGAAATAAATTCTATATGTCCTAACCAACATCTCACACATTGCAAAGAAGGAAAGATCGTGCATGCCATTCAGACAAGTCGACAATCGAATGATAAAATATGAATGTCAATAATTATAACCTCCTGCACAGAGTAAATTAATAATAACCGATAATCAGCCTAGTGTGGGGCACTAACGAACTGTCGAACGCTGTCGGACAATACGGATTAAAGCGGATTAAACCGATTAGACCATCTCCTTCCCCTCCTTCTATCCCTTCGCTCTCACACGCGCTCTGCCGGCGTTACGACAACACATCGGTGAACGGGTCGCTAGTTACTCGTAAACTAGCGGCAGGGGTGTGTATTATGTTAACCAGATTCGGTTGCTGAGTCGAATTGTTCGGTCTTACTCCACAGCAACTGCGTGAAGTGGCGTTGTACGGAAAACTGCGGTTATTCTATCAGAACACACAAAGCACAATTTAATTATGGGATTGAGGAGGGTAAACTGTGGAATTCAATATTTTTGCGTCCTTGTGATAAATGTGGAATGGAACTGATGTGGGAAGAATTTATTGAACCTTTGGGTCCCATTAAATAAAACATATTGTATGTATTTTACAACGATAAGGAAAGATATTGTAAACTCCCCTATAAAGTATTTACATTCTCATATTAATAGTACACAAGTTATGGACTTTCTGGGGGTGTCTTTGGATCCATCCTTATCTTGGCAAGGACATATATCTAAAACGATAAAGAAATTAAATTCTGCTTGCTTTGCCATTAGGTCTCTGAAATCGTTACTATCTATTAATGATCTAAGAATGATATATTTTGCCTATGCTCACTCTATAATTGTATATGGAATTGCCTTTTGGGGAAATGCCACTAATAGCAAGGATGTCTTCATAGTGCAAAAAAGAATTATAAGGAGTATTATGAATGTAAATTCTAGAGCCTCTTGCCGGGGATTTTTTAAATATTTAAACATGTTGCCTTTTTATTCTCAATATATACTTTCGCTTTTGCTTCTGGTGGTGAAAAATATGCATTTGTTTGCACTAAATGCTGAAATACATGTCATAAATACACGACAAAGTACCAGCTTACACGTGCCATTGATAAATTTGGCCAAATATAAGAATAGTTTGTGTTGTATGGGTATTAAAATATTTAATAATCTGCCACATAATTTAAGAAAATTATCGAGTGATTATAAAAAATTTAAGTTAGCTATAAATAATTTTCTCTTAAATCAATCATTTTATTCGATAAATGAATACTTGGAGTGGTCAAAAGAAAGGAAATAGAATACAGGTGAATATTTGTTTTATTTAGATACACTTATGTGTAGTAGTTTTTGTAGACTCTGTAT
>NW_019735587.1:0-3862 GCF_002891405.2 Cryptotermes secundus | reverse complement strand
GAGGGCGAAAGTGCGGTGTGCTTTGCGTGTTTTGGGGGGGGGGGGGGGGTGAGTCAGGGTAAACCTTGCTTAAAAAGGAGGCCGCAAATACGGGTCGGGGAGGGGGCCCTGGAAATATCTTGCTGAAAATGAAGCTCCCTGAAACAAACCAGACGGTGTCGCCCCTCATTTAACCTCATTTCCAGCCCTAATTACCGTATGTGTTGGGTATTCCCGGGGCTGCTCTGCTAAACCAGTTCTGAAAAAGCCATTTCTGCTCGAGGTTGAAGCAGTCTGACAGGCTGGAGAACTTCACAGATAACCGACATACCCTGTGTACACTCAGTCACATTTCATTTCACTCACGTTCCGTGAATCTTGAGGAGAATGACTGACTGACTGACACCACCCCTTCTTGAGGCAGTAGTTTCTCAGTTAGTATACAAATCGCCTGCATTTTATGGAATCCCATGGTTCATTACCTTGTTCATAACAGCACGCCTTAATTACTCATACTTCCAAAGAGCAGGATCCTTCTCAAGAAGCTTGTAGTTGCTCAGCTAGTCAACAAATTCCATGTACTCTATGGTTCATAAGGTTCATAAGGTTCATAAGCATGTTCACAAGAGCCTGCCATTTGTCTCTATGGTGAGTCAAATGAATATAGTCCATACACTCCCACCCTACTTTCAGACTCATTTTAATATCACCCACCCATCTACAATTAGGTCTTTCAATTAATTTCTTTCCTTAACCATTCACAACCATCATTTCCTATGCAATTATCTTCTTCCCATTCGTGCTACACGCCCATCCCATTCCATATTTCGTGATTTGACGAGCTTAATAATATTTGGCAAAGAGAACAAAGTATGAAGGCGCTCGTTATGGTGAGTAATTCAGCACTATAATTCAGATGGCCACAGGCATGAGGCTGTCTGAAGCAATGAGTATACTCGGTAGTGTCCATGAAACGGTTACGCGCCGTTCTATAATTCGTCACAACACATGAATATTACTCGCCGGTGTTCTCTTCTGGTACATGTTTACAGCTGATTCGGAGCAATATGTCGCCACCATCTTCAGGGTATAAGACTGGCTATTGTAACTGAATCATCTATGGTGTTTATCGACCCATCGAGGTATGCGGTGCTCTGCTACATAAAACCAGATGACAACACTTACTTCGAAACCATTTTCCAATTAATGATAATTCAGAGATCACCACGTAACATTACATAAACCAAGTATCACCAAACCTGAAATTTCACACGGCTTCGGTGACGATGCAACTTCAAGCTGTGTGCAGTTTACACTTTGCACCGCTGCTGGTGATCTGTCTAGAACATAATCACACTGCAGAAGGCGACTGTTTTCCATGGACATTCAGCCACACGGTACCGAGCAGGTTAACTCAGTGGTGCCGGAAAAATTCCACTTACTGAGTATTAAATCGTGTGGAAATTTTTGTTGGATTTATGGGTTTTTATGGCGGTAGCAATGATGAATGCGGTCTTCTGCGTTGTAACACGGTGTAGTTCGGAGAGAGGTCAACGCTTCGAAGGAACTTATCGCCTCCATCTTCGGGGTAAAAAAAGTTAAGCCAAGCAAGAAACCAGTAAGCGGTAAGATTCTTTTTCGCGTAGCTTACTCTTCGACCTTGAAGATGGAGGCGATATGTTCTTTCGAAACGTTCATCTCTGTACACGGCGTTACAACCCAGAAAATCTTACTCTTCATGCGGTAATTTGTAGAAACTTCCTCAAGGGTACGTCACCTCTCGAGTAGGAACCCTTACGAAAGAAACGCCCTGTGTGTTCAGTGAGAGCTTGGTATGGAATTCTGGAGATCCCATCTCATGTTAAGAACAAGATCTAGTAACTCTGTAACGTAACGATCTCCAGATTACTGGGCGCTACAGCTCATTTCCTTGGAAAATTTGAATAAAACCACGAAAATCAGCATACGAGATATCTGGGCTGAGACTGGAACCGAGAACCTTCCGAATGAGAGTCTAAGGGCGGCCGCACACCAACTGCGTCAAGACAAGCATCAGGACATGAGGACAAAAGACGCAGTCTTGCTTCATTCGTGATTAGTCAGCATCATGACTCAGGCCGGTGTGCGGCGGTTTTCATAATCTCATTCGTTTCAACTGTGCTTCTTTCTTTGTGTCATGTCGCAGACATCGTGTCTTGACGCATGCCGGTGTGCGGCCTACCCAAAGCGTTACCTCTATGCCAATCTGCTCGGTACCTTCCTGCTGTTAATTTAGGTATAATACAGTAAATTATTTTAAATTTTAAATTTTCGCCTTCTTATTTCATAGGTTGGCGAAGTCCTATGGATTATGCAGGGTACAATGTTGCATTCGTGACTCCTGTTTAAGGCCAAGAGGATTTCAGAGATGATTACGTTGTCAAAACACGGCTCCAGATGACATTACAGGGTTACAATGTGCAAATGGGCCCTAATTCTGTGTTTCCTAAGCGAATTTGGCTTCACCACAGCGCAGAATATTTCGAGGCGAAACTGGCATGTAAATGCAATGGCCAGGAAGTCACCAACGCCGCACGGGTAAACAAAGAAAGAATTTCAGGCTGACAAAACTGCATCTTGACTTGTAATATTGGAATTTGGTTATGATCAAGCAGCCTTCGAGTTCCGTGACAGGGAACTCTTTAAGCGCTGACAGAAGCCACGGATGGGACACCCTGTTACCACAGAATTATTTCGAATTATCACTTCAATATGCATATTTATCCCGTTTGGCCAAAGAACGATGCACTAATTCCCACACAAGTGTGCCCTCGCACAGCAGCGAGTGATCACACCTCCACAGGACCAGAACGTCACGGGACACTTTGCTTTGGGAGAGGTCGGGGGCACCTGCGTCACCATTTCCCGTCTGCACGCTTGTTACGGCGCAAGAGAGGGCCGTTAGTATCAAGCCAGATTCACGGATCTTGTTAGGTGCACTTCAGAACCGCCTGTTAATTTCCTCTTGTCCGTCCGTCCGCAAGTAGCAGCGCCCGAACTATCTGATGACAACAACCAGATGCGGCACGGTAAACCTGCACTAAAATCCCGTCACATTTTCCGTTTGGATATGTTTAAGGGTCGCGTTACTTAGGTACAGTCGATATAATGCAGCGGATATAACGATGGATTGCCGGCTGGGCACACCGACGTTCAATTCTCGGAAGGGGCAAGAGACTTTTCTCCACAGCGTCCAGACCGGCTCTGCTGCCCACGCAGTCTCCTACTCAATAGGCAGCGGAAGTTCTTTCCACTGGGGTAAAGTGGCCTGGGCGCGAAGCTAGCCACTCACCTCTAGCTAGTGCCTGGGTAAAGAATGGTGGAGCGATACCTCCACTCCCCAACACGTCTTAATTAATAAAGCTCGGGGACAGCTTTACTTTTACTTACAAATAAAAATGTAGTTACTTTGAATCTGATGTTCTCGCAGCGGTGATTATGAAGAGCACTATGTTCTGGAATGTGACGCCGTGTAGTCCGGTCGAAAGCCAAAGCCGTTTCGGAATATCGTAGTGCCTCCATCTTCAGGGTCGAAGATAATGCTAAGCAAGCAACAAGCCATTAGCAAACTCACTCCTCGACCCTTAAGATGCAGGTATTCAAAATGTTGGGGAACTCCTACGAGACTACACGGCATCAGAACCCAGATGACAGCGCCATTTTAATATATTTACGTCAAAATGTAATGTGGCAGTTCTGTACCTGAATGTAGTCTAAAATTAAGTTTCGTTCACAGATTTTTTGCAAGAGGTATAAATATAAAAAAGTAACGGTATCTCTCTAACAGGCCGTGGAGGCTCATACGGCTATGAGACGTCGAGGCTCCCACATTTTCTAGACAATC
>NW_019735586.1:0-242 GCF_002891405.2 Cryptotermes secundus | reverse complement strand
GGTTTCGTTCTAGCTTGCTAGTTTTGCGTTGCTAGCTTGCTATTTTTGCCTTGCTATCTTGCTAGCTTTGCGTTGCTAGCTTGCTATGTTTTTAGATATGCGTTGCTAGCTTGCTATCTTGCCAGCTTTGCGTTGCTAGCTTGTCAGCTTTACGTTGCTAGCTTGCCTGCTTTGCGTTTCTAGATTGAAAGCTTTTAGTTGTTACTTTCCAGCTATGCGTTACTAGCTTGCCAGCTTTCTGT
>NW_019735585.1:0-18254 GCF_002891405.2 Cryptotermes secundus | reverse complement strand
TTACATCTAATTGTAGTGATTCCAAATTTACCCAAAAAACTACATGTACGTGACCCTTTGCTCCATAACACTTCATTTAGACAAAATTGTTATTGCTTTGTAGTGAGCTACTTGGAGACTAGCTAGAGGCTATGCATAAATTATTGCTTTTCTGAAACCTACGTTTATTCTCCCCCCAACATGAATAAAATTTTGGACTTCCCTGTACATTGAAAAATAATACATTAAACGACATGAGAATGCTATACAGATGCACATTCACACTCCAAATATCTCACTTGTTACAGTAATGCCAGTTTCTTCTCTTTAGGAGAGCAGGGCAAGCCCAAGTAATTTCACAGCATGACAACCCCGTAAAACCCAGAGTGTTATTTCACTGCCTGTTTAGATCAGTGCAGTCTAAAATAACTGCACGTACTGGCTCCTCTGTTGTATCCGTAGACTCAGTGGATAAGTAGACGGATTCGGACGGATTTGGCCGAGCGGATAATGGGAAAATCCGTTGCCTGTGAGATTAGAACTGCTGCAGTGAAAACTTAATACGAGGTAGTACGAGTAGTTTAATAAATACAGTCAACTGGTACAGCAGGAGTGCGTAAGAGCCTTCGCACTAGGCCGACTTTCTACTGAATGACACAATTTGTTTTCTGCCCCCCCCCTTTTTTACAAGCGTCTGTGATTGTTACATTGCATTCACACTGACATTCTGGTGGAGACTGGTGATTCTATTAAAAAAAGATTTCGTAACCGCTAAATTTTGAGAGTGGGTGACTGATCCCGTCATTTAAGATTACGTTGCTCTGCAGTATTGTAAATCCTCAAGTTCCTACTTAAATTTTTGCCCCTTTTTTGTGTAGTAATCGACAAACGATAACCAAACTTTACTGTTTTTTCAACGAATTTTTCTCGGAGAAACGGGGTTTAAGGTGCTTTATATTAAAAATTCCCATAACTTTCGTTCTGTATCACATAAATTGTAAATGGCGGGGTTAATTTTTCTCTGAATAAGGTAAGGATCGAATGTTCTTTGGAACTTACTAGTGATGCTCTGCATTGCATCTGAAGCGGTCTGACACTTCACTAATACTTTTTCTTGCAGTTGTGGGTTCCGCTGCGTTCTACCTGTCCTTCGTTTCAGATTCCTCGATACTCTCCTTCTGGCGTGTGAACCTATTACTCATCTCTTGTCCTAAGTTAGTAATGTTAGCATCCACCATCTGACTGGTCAGTTCGTCAGTGGTTCCTTGGGTATTAGTTTTAGGCTGCCCTAATCTGGTCTCATCTCTGTGTGTAATGCCTGTATCTGTCTTTACAGCTAATAGTTACGATTGACTTTCCTTTTGCACTTGTCCTGCTAAGTTAGCTAATCTCCGGGCACCTGAGTCAGTGGTTCCTTGCCCTAATCTGGACTCAAACTCTATGTGTAATGCCTGTGCCCGTCTTTTTACAGCTAATAGTTCCGATTGACTTTCCTTTTGCACTTGCCCTGCTAAGTCAGCTAATCTCCGGGCCTCTGAGTCCAACTTGTCCAAGAATTCCGTTTTGATCTGGCTCCGTAATTCAGATCTCCTGGTCAGTTTCTCATTTTCAATTTTAATACTTTCCTAACACTGCTAATGTCAGCCCTAACACTTTCCTGAAATTGTTTAATTTTCTCGTGTTTGGCACTAAGGCCTTGAAATTTAGTACTGTTTAGTTGAACCACTGCCAAAATTACCGTGTCTCTTTTATGTCGCCAGATTCGTCGACAAAGGGTCCCTTTGTGCTTTGTTCCCTAACTACTAGTTATTCACGGTATTTTCATTTATTGCTAGCGGGTTTTTACTGCGGCCACTTCTGGCCTATTGTACCAGCCCCAGATGATAGGTGAGGGTGATTGTGGAGCATTTGGTGGAATGAAGATTGGCAAGGGTGTAATGTCGTCGCTGCCACCGGTGATGTCGTAGGCTTGATATAATGCTCACATATGGTGTCCTGCGACCCTCGGTTCCTCAGTGTGTCGCCTGTCCTGGCTTGATATAATGCTCACATATGGTGTCCTGCGACCCTCGGTTCCTCAAATGTGTCGCCTGTCCTGGCTTGATATAATTCTCACATATGGTGTCCTGCGACCCTTTGTTCGAGGTACACTCTTACCCTTATAATATTACAATAGTTACAGTGGCTTGTTAAGCTATATTATTTTATGATGCCACAAATGTTATTATTACTTATAATACTGTTTACTAATACATTCTACGTTTCACTATATTATGATTACATGATTGGTTGACATTGGTTTCATTAAAACAATTCTTATCAAACTACATGCATTACAATACGTATTACACATTACAGGGGAAACCGTGGAGCAATTGATAGAATGAAGATTGGCAGGGGAAACCGAAGTTCTCTGAGGAATCCTGCCCGAGCACCACTTTGTCCATCAGAAATCCCACTTGACCAGACCCGGGATCGAACCCGGGCCACCGCGGTGGGAAGCAAGCGACTAATCGCTTGAGCTATGGCGCGGTCTGTTCAAAGGGTAAATTCCAAATCTGTTTCTAATACAACCTCCTGCTGAGAAGGTACTGCCAGTTCGCTCTGTTCACCTACACTGCCCAATCCTTCGGGTTGTTCACATGGCCTGTTGCGAACACACTCCCCTGCCGGTAGTTCCACGTTCTCTTGATGGGACTCTGCCGCCCGAATTCCGAGCTTACTGCTTGCCATGTTCACTTTAGACACTATCCTTGATTATGGCCGTAAACGACTTCTGTTCTAGGTGCTCGGATCGAAGAATTTGTAGCTCGCCGCTCCGTCCGTCTTAACTCTTCTCGGAATGATGTGGGATGAACCGTCACTAGATTCCTGAAGTGTAGCGTTGCTTGTTGGTGGTGTACCAGTAGTGGTGTTGCTTGGATGTGCTATGTAGTGTTGTAGCTGGCTCTTCTCCTTTTCCTGCCTTCGCCGAGATGTCGTAGCCTCACGTAGCGCAGCTTCTCTTTTGTAACCGTTCTCCCGAACGTTGCTGAGCGCCACCTCTTTATAACAGGCCTGTGGCCCTTAGTGTCGCCACTTCTCGCCGTCCTCTTCGCTCTCCTTTGGGCACTGCTTTTCACCGTCCTCCCTTTTGTTACCCACCGTTGTGTTGTGGACGTCACTTATACCTGTCGCGCCACCTCTAACTGCTGCTGGTAGGTTGCGGCTACAGCCTGCTTGATTCTCCTCGCTCATCCTCCTTACCACCTGTTCTCGTTATCTGGTAATTGGTAGAGGGTTGGGCGCCAGTAAACTTGTGGACATCGTTTACAAAATTTATGAAAGAAAGAGGGGATGATTTATAAGGAGATGCTGTTGGTGAGGTGCTAGTTCAAGTTGTGGAGCTAAGAATCAGCCTCAGATCGTTTAACTGGGCATCGCCCAGGTAAGGGAAGGGATCGCTCGATACTTCACGCACAACACTTATTCACAAGCCACTTTATTGCATTAGTTGTCAATAGTGAACACCACCAATGAAGTAGCTCTCCTTATTCAAGAATCACTCGGCTTGTTGTTAACGTACTTAAACGGCTGGTTTGCTGGTCGGTAGGTAGCTACACTCGCAGTTTAACTAGTCACTTATGCTGTAACTTTGAATTTCTAACACAATTTATAGTCACAATTAGTTGGTACCCATTTTACGTCCAAACAGTTGGTGGGCTGGGAAGTAACTCGCTTAAGAGAATGACTTCACATCAAAACTCGAAGTACTGACTGTTTCATATCGGCCCCCAAGTCAACTGCTTAAATTTCAAGGATTGGTCAGGTTTGAACAAGAGAAGTTATACCTCATTTGCAATTCCTCCATTCAGTTCCAAAATTCAAGGGAATTTGAACTCTAAATACTTAACGTAACTTTTGACAGTAGCTTGATGAATACTCAGCTTGGCGTGGGTTCCGGGCCATCCAACTTTTAAGTTACGAGGTGCAGGACCTGTTAGAGATCGTGTTTCCAAATAATTCCGACTAGCAAAATTTTGAGCAGAATTTCTAGAAAAAAATCCCCGGGTCTTCTTCCTGTCTCTTTGTAGCTGGGTTAGCCGCCTTCTTAAATTCAATAATTGGACTAAGCTGCATTCTTGAGAGTGAGAATTTGCCTATGTCCCACTTGGATAGTTATTGTTCTTACGTAAATATCATCTAACATGGTATTGCTAAGTTACAGAATATAGAAACTAGTAATGTTAAATTGCAAGAGAACATATAATCTAACAATGTAAAGTTACAGAACATACTACCACAGGCAGTAAGTTCGTGGACTGGCCGCAAAGCGTCGTTTCAGTGCACGACAGGGGACAGGTTGAGGCACAATGTGATGCCCTGTCCGTTCATCCCGCGTCACAGCAAGAGACAGCTGTGTGCAAACTGTGTAAGCAGAACTACGGCCTCTATTGTGAACTGCAGTTAAATGCAAGTGGCGGAAATTGAAAATGTGGCAGTTTGAAAAACGGGCAATTCATGTTCTGCCAAAAACTAGGACATTCCGCGTACGGGAATTTTCTGCCAGTATGTTTAAGCAATGTTTCCGGCAGCTCTGTCAACGTTGGCAGACTTGCATAGCGGCGAACGGCAACTCTTTTGAGGGCGGATGTGGATCTGTGTAAGTGCATGTAATATGATGCGATAAAACCACAGTCCACGAACTTAATGTCTACCACGTAGAAACTAGCAATGCTTAGTTGCAGGAAAAGATAATTCAACAAAATTTTGTATGAGAAGACAGAATACAGCTATGCTAAACTTTCTGAGCAAATAGAATCTAGTAATAGGCTGAAATTGAGCTATATGATGAAAAACAAAAAGAGTTTTGAAAACAAAAGTGATGATATGCAGGAGGAGATAAAAGATGAGGTTATACCAGAAATATGGAAACTTAACCATATACAGAGTGAGAAAGAAATTATGAGGAACCAGAAATTCACGAACAAGCGATAGAACGTGATGTAAATAGGTTGGACAGTTCGGATTTAGAAAAATGTCAGACTAATGATACAGTGAAAGAAACCTCTGACATAGGTTTAAGGCGATTGGGGGAGAGTTGAGCAGATTCAGTCTCCGTTACAGAAAGATTACGAAAAAGTTTTAAGTAATCGATCTGGAGGTCGATAAATTAGAAAGTAAGAAATTACAAGAAAACCATGACTGTACGGCTCTGCTTGATCCTCAAACCGCCACTTCTAGTAATTATCATAGTGGTAGTACATTGTTAGAAATTTTATGTAATTGCCAAAACAACGATCGTAATCATGTAAAACTACATTTATGGATGTTTTGGCATTCCAAAATGTTACCATTAGTGAAGTAGATAGCTATGATAATTCACTACCAGTAATTGACGAAACTTCAGAAATAAATCCAGACAACAGACAAAGTGGATGAATCCAGGAAATTCTGGATTACACCTCAGATGTATCATCTGATGGTAATTTATAAATTCATTCTAGGAAAATTAAGTCGACCACGGTTTAAAGTAATTTTCGACAAACGAAAAGAAATTTTGTGATGAAGGGCATTCACAACGCGGCAGTGACTGCCACATAATTTTGAAAGAAAGAAAATGACAGACGGTCATAGTAGAGGTTGTGATTACTCTAAGTTAGAAAACTAAGTTATAGGAACATTACAGACCAAATGCCTCTAACGTTGAAGACCATAATGTCTCAAATGTTACCCTTCCCAGTGAAATTGATCCTAGGAATTCAGATAAACTACCTGAATTAGATGACTGTTTTGAAGAATCCAACACAGTACTACAACTGGTGTTGTACATAACGAAGATAAATTGGTCAAGAGCTCTCAGATAGAAATTACGTTTAGTGATAAATGTAAAGCCATAACTATTCTTGATACAGAGGATGAAGTAAACTTGTTCTCTGAAGGGTTTTACAAAAATATGATAAAGTTTGTACCTTACCTCTTGAAGGAGCAGTTTTACTAACAGCTTTTGGAAAACATTCTAACAAAGTTAGAAAACAGACCATGGCCGAATTCAATACAGGAGAAGGTAAATTCGAAGGAGTTTTTATGATTTCTCCACAGCTTACAAAAGATGTTATTTTAGGATGCCAGTTCCTAGAAGAATGTGCAGTCGGCATAGATTTCGAAATGGGAATTTTAACATACACTTCAGAAGGTTGTGTTAAGAGAGCAAGCGTTTCATCAATCAGCTGAGTTTCGAGATGTGTAACGTGAAGTTCAAGGCAAAAGGCCATATTCCTAATTCATACCCGATAGAGATCCTAGTACCTCAGCTGGCAAGCAAGGTCATCTACAACCCACAGTGACCAGAATTTCCATGAATCCTGTATTTGCCAGCGGTGACGGAAGTGTTTATGAACAAAGCGAGCGTGCACAGTGATGACGCAATGACTGATAATGTTGTATGTAAAGACATAACTTCTCCGAAAACATTCACAAGGTGACGATTCCCTTCATAGTGCGAAGGATAGATATAGTTGTAATATTTCCGTCGAGAGAGACGTATCTACGTGTGAAATAAGCCCAGGGTGGCTACTCAGATTACAACGAGAGACTGAGAATGATTTTTCTTCTCCCCCCCCTAGGGTGGGGCTACTGTCATGATGACGCCGCCGCTTTGCAAGACTACGAGAAGAATTCCTTAATTAAGGGAAACCCTTTATCTTCCATATTCCCAACCCACAACATGTCCTGGATCCAAGATCTTTACAGGAAGCTGATCTGGCTCATCTGATCGATGAGAATTTAAATCTTGACGCCTTGCAGAAGAAGGAGCTTTTCCAGGTGTTAGTTAAATTCATAGACAACATGACCTTCCGACGAGGGAAATGGGACTAGTTAAAACTATTTTTAAGAACTTTTATTTGCATTTGTAAAGGCTTTTAAGCTAACCTGGGAAATAATACTGAGACTTATGTGTTCTTAAACGTGGACGACATTCTGGTTCACTTTCGTATGCACGAAAGACATTTAGGATTAAGGATTTTTTAAATTTATGTTATATAGAAGTTGTATGTAAAACATACTACATAATCCCAAGTTGATACATTTTACAAGTAATTAGATTTTTTTATGAGAATGAGAAACTATAGTTAGCCCATATTATACACGTAGATGACGTACTTTAGACGTGTATAATGTGGAGCTATATGTACATAACTGTGAGTCTACATACAACAACAAGAACATAGTGATTACAGGAGGATGTTTTTTCAAGAACGCTTGTAGTGAACACAGTTAAGTGTTAACTGACATTGAACTTCAGTAGAAGACAGTGACAATTAGTGAAAACATTTTTTACTTTCATATGCTAATCGGTTTTAAAGTGCTACGAACAACTAATTAAAAAGCACAAAGTGTGTTATAATGGGTCAAAATAAATTTAATTTTTGCAAAAGGTAACCTGCTAATAAAGTATATAGGTACTATTTATAATTGTTTTGAATACGTGAAAGGATATGTATAATCATTCATGCTAAGGCGATTATAAAGTAAATGTTCCATTTCACTTCGTTGCAGAAACAGAATTTACTTGGGAGATTATAGATTACTCCCTTTCAATAATGTACTTCGCCTAATTTATGTGTACATTATTTTTATAGCTGTATTTTAACAAGGTTTAAGTTATGACTTGTTGAATGGCGTAAGTCATCACGCGCTGTATTACGCTATGGGCTAGTAAATGAAAGGAATTATGTTATGCCGCATGACTTCTTATGAAGCTGATAATTCAGGGACTTTCCTTGTGTCTAGTAAAGCATGATGTAAGCTTCATAAGTTAGTTAGCGCGGTACTTCCCGAGTAGCCAGTCAGACACTAGCTGGTGAATGACATCATTTAACAGCTAGCGCGTGATAAGCTTTCCTTTTGTTCAGAACAGACAAAGCCTGGCACTCGAACTACTAAGACGCGTAATCGTGTCTCTCCCTGAAATGGGAGCAAAAGCCTACATATAGCCATTGTCAGTGTTACTAAGAATGTGGTTTTGTATGTAAAATAAAAAGTATGTATTTGTAAGTTTGTTGTTGGGTTTTGTTTGTATGTTAAATAAAGTGTATGTGTGTGTAAGTTTGTTGTGGGTTTTTTGACCACTTTGTTGAAACCAAGGCTCACTTGCCGACCCCGCGAAAGCCTCGTGTTCCCTAACTGAGTGGCGCCCAGCCGGAACATCAGAGTTGTTCAGCAACCCAAGGTGAGGTCACGTCTTCACCTGCTTCCTCAGAGTCTCTACAAGGCTATTCAAAGCGAGCAGCTGCGGCCCCTTTAACACCACACGTTGCTTCAGCATGCCTACAGAAAATTTCCGGCTATATTTTCCCTCGATGTTAAAAATCCTCTTAATTGGAAATCTCACTTATAATGCCTATGACCATCCAGTACTCCTTAGAGCTGAATGGTCATACTCCTATTTAAGGACGACGAATCAAATGTCGATCTTGAATCTAGCTACGCCCTCAGTGGGCGTATCTCTTGGTGTTCAAGTACCAAGTTTGGTCCGAATCCCGTTAAGAACTCAGACTTTGCCAATCCCAGGGGACATCACGGTTGAATTCTGTCTTCTACATTTCGGTCGGACTGCTCGTCAGTACGTGTATAACACGTATCACCACTCGCTTCACCCACGCACTGTGCCTTATTAGCGAACTTCAGCTCATCAACGCCAAACACTTTGAAGATTACCTCTTGATACCTGCCGACTCCTATCTGATTGGTGCACAGTGCATTCACGTCTTTCTACTTGTTCACAAATCAAGCACTCAACGATATTCTTACTGTAACCCTGTGCAACTATTATTTCAATACATTTATTCTAATTAACCTCACAACCCACTTCTGGAGACTTGAATTTCAGTTCTTAAGTGTTCCAACGATCCCAAACCACATATTTACGCTCGCTCTACACGAATAGCCCATCACTATCCCTTGGGATACACCACGTCGGGGATTTTTCTGGGTCAGATTTGGGGTTAGACACAGCCTTAGCAGAGGAAGATGGAGAATTCTGCACGAGGGAATGTAGTGGCCTCGATCTGCTGTCTCATTTACCAGTTGCAAGAATTTCACGTCTCCGCATCTCGACGATTCATCACCAGACGCTCTCAGAGGCTACGTAAGCGTCGTATTTTCGCCTTTCACGAGCGAGTGTAGTCGCTTTGACCTGCCCTCTCATTGACAACTTGCCTCTGCGCCCTTTATCACTCTGATTGTGGTTAACGTTAGGATCCACGAGCTCCGATCGGAGGTTGATCGGCTACGAAACAACGCCAATACACAACCATCCTGTCCCCGAGATCGACTGGTCGAAGATTGCTCAATCCAGACAATAAGAGGTCCACAGTTCGAAATTAATATTTTCCAGAATCGCCAAGAGTTAAATTTCAGACACTGTGGCGCTGAGTTTGCATAGTAATCCTCCCCGTTCAATATAAACTAGTGTGAGATGCATATGAGGTCGAATTTAAACACAATGGTATAAACAGTTGATGTGAGCAGGACCGACAAACTGAAATTTCTCGTCCATACGTGTGCAGATATTTCTGTCGGAGATTTGAGGTTAAATATTATATTTTAGCATCCCGTTGCATTGAGGCATCCTTATTATCAAAGTATCCGTCAATAATGCAACAATTTAAAAAACATTCGGAATATGTTTCACACTAAAAATGTATTTCAGTACTTTATGTTAAAATCATTACATGTCAGTAGGACATTAAGAAGCATATTCTATGAATTAAAAGCAATTATCCAATTTTCTAAAATGTCATTAGTCATATTTCTTGTTTACGAATGTTTCGGCCTTGTAGGCCATCATCAGGTAATTTCTTTTCTTTTGGGGGACACAGGAAGTCCGCACTAGTGAAACATACGACACACAAAAACTACGACAGCCTCAATAGAGTGCAAGAGCGGCATTTTGATCATGAGATAAAAGCTAAATATTGACGTGCATGGAGGCACAGTGAACAAGTACACAGTGCAGTGGTCTCCCCAAAAGAAAAGAAGTTACCTGATGATGGCCCATAGGGCCGAAATATTCGTAAGCTGGAAGAAATATATGTCTAAAGATATTTTAGAAAACTGGATAATCACTTAATGCATAGAATATGCTTTTAATGTCCTATTGACATGTAATGATTTTAACAACATCAAAAAGTACTGAAATAAATTTTTAGTGTGAAACATATTCATAATGTCTTTTATATTGTTGCATTATTGATGGATACTTTGATGATAATGTTGAAATTAAAGCCCGGATGCGACTTCGAACCCGATTCATTCATTCATCAGTAATCTGTCAGACGACATGTCCACCGTCTCTTCCAAAACAGTTCCTCAACTTAATGCGATCTAGAGCTTTCTCCTGCAAATGAGAATATCCTCTTCTGTCCCCAAGGTCATCCAGCGTCATCTTACGTCGTCTTCTGGTCACTTCTGTTCGTCCCTCTATCTTTCCTTCAGTAACTTCTTTTAGAGGGCAGTTACTGCGTAAGATATGACCAATCCAATTAGCCTTCCGTTTTCTTATTTCGTGTCGGATATTCTTCTGCTCACTGACTCTAAATAACACTTCTTCATTTCTCACATAATAATGTGATAGAAATTAAAGGAATTCTAAATGGAGTCATGGAAAGTAAAGGCACAGTAAATTTAAGGTCACTTACCTATACACAGGAAACCATCCACGATTTCCATGATATGGAATACAGTTTTCAGTTACAATACAACGGCACTTTAGGACGTGAGTTTTAACAAAGCAAGAGGTAAGTCATTAGCTTCTGTAACAAATCCTAATGGAAGATGTCAAATCATCCTAAAGACAGTGGTGCGAAGGACAAAGTTGTGTATGTTAATATTGCAAGCCAGACCCACTACATGTATAGGAAAGGGCTCCATAACTAGGAGGGAAATCATACCTGGAATATACATATGTCCCAACAGTGAAGTCACCAATCACACGTCCTACCTCCACAGGTTTCACGCCGCATGAGCTGATGTTCGGCAGGAAGCCGAATATACCTGGCGCATTGGGAATTGCAGTCTAGGCTCAGTCCAGTTACGAATTAGCTAAAAGCAATCTGATAGCTAAGACGGAACGAAGGAAGGAACAGCAAGACAAAACTGTAAACATTCCTTTGTTTTAAGTTTGTGATAAATAAAGTCTTACTTTCTGAGGAAAGGGTTAGGAGAGGTAAGTCACTGAAACTCTCACCCCCTTGGATAGGACCTCACGAAGTAACAGACGTCGACGACGTAAATATTACATTAAAATTTCCAAAGAACAACACTCAAGGTTCATGGCAACAGACAAACCGTTATTTGGCTGATTGCAGTGCCATGCCTGCCAGAACATGGACCCTCTGCAGCATAATCTTGTTAGACAGCTTCTCTGGACGTCATGATAGAAAAGTACACTGAATCCCCAGGCTTATATTATGAGGACTCAGGTACTGCACAGCCGTACAATACGGAATGGAAGGTTTCACCTAAATAAATCTGGGGGAGGGTAATCAAAATATCAAAATTTGGAAATGGTGAAGAAGTATGCTAGTTTATCGATACATTTTTGCAAGGAATACGAGCACGTGTTCTGGACCAATTTCTCTGTCTATGAAAACCATAAGGTATTTGGATAGACTGACTGAGGAAGTAGAAAACTTGAAACTACTTGTAAAATAGTTAACCAGATATAACTGTTTTGTTACGTTCGCCTACACGTTTGGCGTCACATTATAAGTGTTTAACCGCTCAGTGAGACTTCTAGCCCCACAAGTTGGTAGCCACTCATAACTGTCCTCTTAGTGCCCTTAAGTTGGTTTCCACTTTCATCCGCCGCTTCCTTGTTGTCTGGTTCAGGGTAGGGTGTGGAATTACTCCGAATTTTAATTTGTACGGACGCCAGTGGACTTGGGTAAAATCCACGAATTTGGAATGGGGAAAACAAAAGGGGGATATGGACAGGCGGGCGTTTGGGGTTTCCGACTGCTCAGACGGTAGGACGAGATTCTGTCTCAGGGCGACTTCAGGGCCTTGCTCACACAAGGAGAGAAAACACTTAACACACACTTCACCAACACCGTTGCTCTTTATTTGCAGGTGCGAACTAGAATTACACATTAAGTAGTTTGATCTACTGTGATGTTACTTATTTTAAAGCATATATATCTGTGATCCGATAGAGACGGCTCATCAGATACACGCAAGTTACTTACCAGGTTCCCTGTATTATTTGTCCCTAGTGTCAAATCAATAACCTCCTTCCTATTGCAAACCACAAAGGTGGGTTCGTTATCACGGTTTAGAATATTCAGGTTTTATTTTGGTCCCACGAAAAATGGAGATTTAAAAGATCACCACCCGCAGAGCCCCATACGGGTGGAAGGCATAAATACAACGGGGTGCTGCCTGGTGTCCTGAGGGGATCGTTCAAGACACTGGCTAATTACTCCCCAGTGCCATGCAGCCCTCGGCACGATGCCTCACACCTTGGCTTAGGAGGTTGGTCCTTTACAAGTATAACCCTCACAAGCCTCCAGGACCAAGAGTGCCTGTTCGGGGGGAGGGGGCTATCCCAGATGACATATGGGAATGCGATACTAATTGTCATGAGGTTGCGACCAGGGCATCCTACACGAGGTAAGTCGTCCCTGGCCTTGCTTATGAGCTCCCCCATTCCCACCCCTCCACATGGGTTGATCAAACCGTTTTAGAGTGCTGATCCAGAAGGCTTGCGGCACCTTATCGTTACTCTAGGGAGACAACTCAAATAGCCGTAGCTATCCCCATAGGAGTGCTCTCCCGCATTTGTCCCGGGTAGATCGTAGTGACACCCAAGGGTCATTATGCCGCCGCGTAGGAGGCTCCTGTCATAATGCCATTGCCCTATTATGGGAACTTAGCCGCCAGCCCCGGTATGTCACACTAATCCAGATCCCGAGACTGTCGTTGCCCCGGGGGGCCACGACGAAGTGCTCCAAAGCTGTGTCTCAACGCATCCCTGGTCTGTGATACGTCCCCACCAAAGACACAGCCACCCTGCCTAATTTGGGCCTAAGTACCACACATTCCTTCTGACAGCTCTCAAATAAATAAAGGCACGCTAACGATCGTTCAGTACGCCCCTCCAAAAATTATTGCGACTCGTATCTGTCAAGTCCAAAATTTTCAAAGGCTCGCACCGTCGAAGTTAAGCATTGAAATTCCCAAAAAACGCAGCGGGATACTTCCTGCTCCGTTCTGGGTTTTCAAGTGACCTGCAGCTTGCTTGTCCCTCAGAAAGACCACGTGTCCTTGCCTGGGGTCAATTGTATATCTTTTGTTAACAGTAAAACAATTCGTTTACTTTTAGTACATTGTAATTAAGAATGTAAATCAACAACATTGCTGAGGTTCCTGCATGTGCGGTTACACAGAATCGACGAAGAAGCGATTCATTTGCGTTTTAACTTTATTGGTGGAATTAGCAAAATCTTGTTTCTTACTATGGACAGTGAAGACGCATCATAGTACACAGACAAACTTTCGGATTTAGGGAGGGATCTTTCTTTCTTTCTTTTTTTTTCCCCCAAAGGAACAGATCAGTGGTAACATCGACGTTGAGATCTATGAATACGACATTACAGGGCGTATATGCGAACGAGAGGACACAAACAAAAGGGCTGGAGAACATGGCCAGACACGTTACTACTGAACGCGATGTTGAGATAAAGGGAATGTTTACTTCTACCTCCATGCTGCTTGCTGTAAATGAGCATTCGGCACAACTACACAGAGCTTTGGGCGAATGTAGACGGGATTACGAAACTTTAATTGAAGCCATTAGAAAGGCTCAGAAGGGCATACTCCAGCCACATGTCAATACATAGCGCCGAAATTCTGCCCAGAAAATATCCCAAGGATAGTTTACTTTTTTGTACCAAAAGAGGAAGTTGCAAGAAATGAAATCATTCTAAAAAGCAGGTTACAAAAGTGCAAAACTGTAGCCCACACAAGAGAAAAACACCGGGTTGTCCGTTTGGAGGAAAACACGGTCAAGTGCTATAAAACATCGAAGTCCGATGATTTCGAAGACATCGTGTTAGTGGATACTTACTAAAATACTTTCAAACAAACTGGGCGATTTTCATCGGAGTACACAAAGAACTGATGCTATTGGATGCAGGTAAGCCAATTGTCGAGGTATTGATTTTTTGGGTAAAATTCAAAGTGCCCACAACTTCGCTATTAATTGAATATTAAAGTTTTAATTTTATCTCCAAGTTACTCTAGAATAGAACATTATTTGCTACAAATTTCAAAATTTTCGGAGCTTCTCCACCGGAGATATGAGATGTTAAAAATTGCCGATTTGGGGCCCAGAGCAAAGTTTGAAATCCCCTGGAAGTTTTTGGAAACTAGGTAAGGAGTTCAAACTTCGTGATTGTATTCCACATATAGGAAACAACAAAGGTAAGAAAGCACAGATCTGGTACTTTCCCCCTCCCATTGATTTTTGAAGGTCAAAAAGGCAAAGTTTCCAACTTAATTACACCTAGAGGAAGTGAGTTGAGTAAAAACTTAGACTTGATTTGTAGTCCATATCACGTGGAAGAAATTAGTTTTTTATTGGAGTCCCTAGCTTCAATAGTTATCGAGATATAGAAGATAACGTAAACTCCATTTCAGCCGAAAACGCGTTTTTTTCTCATTATAAAAACTACTGTACTGGGAGAACCGAGCGGATTACAATTTTTTAAAAAACAGTGGGCGACCTCTCTGAATAACTTCACATGGAATGACCCATAGGGGAAACTGAGTTTAAATTTACATTTACGTGGCCGGAACGTGAGTATTTTTAATGACTCTAGCTAAGCAGTTTTATGCTAGGTTAAGGGTAGACGAATTTAAGGAACGTAAACTGTTAACAGCCATCGACTATGCAAACAAAATTACCCTGTGCAAGTAAAGCACTTAGACGAAGAACGTGAAGCCTAATTTCTTCAGCCCATTAGAAGCAGACCTAGCAGTTCTCAGAGAATACACGTAGTAGTACTAAACCAAACATTATGGACCCAGTTAAATACTGTGTTGCTTCGCGAGTGGATACTCTCTCTGTGCTGTGTTCGGGACAGGAACCTACGGATGTTGAGATACAAGATACAGGAAAGCTCAAGTTTCACAGCATGTGAAAGGGATGAGGGAGCAAGGTTACCATTCAGGCCCAGGTAACCATAACCTCCAACAATAGGGGCAAGGACAGTATTTCGCCCCTATCCTTTCAATATAACTGTTGCTTGCCAGAAGAAAGAAATACGTAATAAAGTCAAAAAAATTCATTTGGATTTACCTACAAAAATTGTGGTCAATCATCTTGATGACTTAAAATTAGCAAGAGACAGAGAAACTCATATCTGAGCAAGAATTAAAACTGAAACACTCCAATATAGATAATCATCTGTTCATTCTGTCCTAAGTAGGTACGATTACTACGATGTACATGTTTAATTTTGTTACTGTTGTTGCTGCAGATGTTTCCCTAGATGCCCGAAAGTTAAGTTAAAATAAGTTAAAAAGCTACCCATGTAACAGGCCATACAGGCCCATAGGGTTGTGTGACGTCGACGCTCCCAACTTTTGTGTAGACAGTCGGCTCACAGATGTCAGTGAGGTCAGCCTTACTCGCCGGCCGCCCTTTATCCCCCAGGAAGATTCATGGTACTCATTTCTTTTAGAGGCTGAGTCGACCCCAGAGCCGTAGTGCGGCTAGAAGGATTTGGTAAATTGAAAAAATCCACTTACCTCATCGGGTTTCGTGCCCGCGACGTGCCAGCTTGTGGCATAGTGCCTCAACCAACTACACTACCACGTGCCCCCATGTCTGGGTAATGACGGATGGGGTCAAGCCTGATTCATTTAATTATCCCCAGTTCAAGCGAAGTGCATGCCGCAACCAAGGGCCGATTCAAGGTTACGATGGAACTATTTCCGCCACGACTCACTTCAGCCGAAGACGCAATTAATTCAACAAAAATTAATCCATACTTTCAGCCGGCCCCCAGCAACAGTTCTTACATTCCGCAGTTTAACTGAACACGAACCTAAATTAATATGTAGTTTAATACGACAGTCTCTTTGACCCGAGTCCGAGTTAAGGGTTAAGTTTTGCCGGGTCATTCTTGAGTGGGACACGTCCTATTGGATGTCCTGTTATAAACCTTGAAGTAAAATAAAGACGGAATATTGGGATATTCCTAATTCACAGTGAAGTCAGAAGAGTAAGATGGAAATCCAGGCGGAGAGAATATTACAACAAGTGAAATTGCATGGCACGTAAATCAAAACTGAAATGACGAATTCAAGCCAAAGTGGCTTAAAGTTTAATATTATTATAGTTATGTTGCAGAAACCATGGACTGAATCGGGGAAAACAGCAAAAACAGCTCTATCTATTGGACCTAACTGAGTAGGTTTTACCTGAGGACGGAGATAGAATCCAGTCTCCGAAACGTTGTGTTTTAAAAATAAAGAGGGCGGTTTTTTAAAACTAGACGACGATGGATAATGTCCAAAAACATATTACTTGTAACAATTTACCATCGTCACAAACTTTTAGCCTTTTTTTTTATTTCCATCGGGATCAACGGTAACCGTATTAGCGAGGTTTTAATGAACGTCGTACTCCAAGTTTATACAAACAGTAATAATGTTTTGTATGCTGGGGCTATAAATGTGCCGAGGACGCTCGTTACCCAAACTTGGGTGGGGGGGAAGTGTCGAAGGATCACTTAATATACATAAAGACCACAGTCAGTGTTTACAATTTACATATCACTGAAAACGCAAACATTCGCCGGCAGCCGGTAAAAGTAGGCGCAAGGCACCGAATGAAACCAGCGGACTACCTCAGACAGCGGCTTGTTGCTTGACTGTTAATGGATTAGGTTAGATTCATAAGACCTAAAGGTTTGTGACGATGGTACTTTGCTACAAGTATTATGCTTTCGGACTTCATCCATCGTCTGTTTTTCAAAACAATGTTTCGGAGACTGGATTCTGTCCCAGTCCTCAAGTAAAACCTACTCAGTTGGGTCCAATAGATAGATCTAGTCCCTATCTCCGGAGACTAGCTCTATCTATTAGACCTGTGGGAACTGCTCGCATTAAATAAACTTTACAGTGACAGCTCAGGTACCATTGCTTAGCAACGGCGAGTAAGATCTACAACAGTATGTGACTATGTGAAGAACCCACAGTGGATCGTGTGCTAGCNTGTAAATTTTGTTAGTTGTGTGGTTCTGATCTTAAGCTACTTAAACTTACGTGACAGGTTTAGATCCATACTGTTTTTCAGAAAGAAGAGCGCATATTTATTCAGAGTGCTAGAAGAATATGGTTTGGAAATACAAATATTTGTCTCTTACAAGAGACAGACTGCGAGTTGTAAGAGGCGACGAAAAGCGAAGTCTCAAATCTGAGACAGTAAAATATGGTCTCCAGTCCCAAGGGACTCAGACCCGAGAAAGACTGCACTGGCAAGGGCCAGGAGCATATACAAAAGGCAGACCCGTCCTCTCGTCAAAGTGGGCGCCCCCACAAAAACAAGACCGTAACTGTCAAAGGGTAATAATTAATATCTGGTCATGAGCCCCAGTAAAATTGATTATTGTATTGTTAAATTGATTTTAATGATGTTGGTTTGAAAAAACGGCAGTGAGAAAAATATTTATGCATTGTAGCTATTGTAGCTCACAATAGAAGTCAGCTGAGTAAGGGAAGAAGCAGAAGGATGTCAACTTGCCGGCGAAACATTTATTACCACATACACACGTCAAATAATAATATATATAAAGTATGTAATTTGATAAATAAAAATGTATGAATCTCTCAATTCTAAACACTATTTCCAACACTAATTAATATTTTGATTTTAAGACGCAGCACTTTAACACAGCAATTATAAGTTATAATGTTTTAGTTAGATTAGTGAGACTTCTGTTTCTGTTTTCCGTCCGTTAGCTTATTAATTCTGGGATGACTTGGAGAGCCAAACGGGGACAGTCAGAAAGTTGCAGGCAGTTTCTCTGTTTCGTTTCAAGCACAGTTTTGGCAGAAAATGCAATTTCACAAAGATATGTGGTGGAAAAACAAAGAAGAAACCTCACTGACATTTCATGTAACTTTGGATATTCATTTTTCATTCTTATCCAGAATTTCGAAATACTCATAGTATTAAAAGTACTGTAACGTGTTTACGTTACTGAATACGCCGTAGAGATCGT
>NW_019735584.1:0-2227 GCF_002891405.2 Cryptotermes secundus | reverse complement strand
AGGGACTGCCATTATAAAGATTTTGTATATTTGATTAAATTATTCATCATAGCAAAGTCTTTACCACCTTATTCTCTTATAAGTCAAATTACTGACAGTGTGATCTGCATTTCAAACATTTAACATATCCTACATAACTTGTGTACTGATAAGATTATATTGTAGCATCCTGTTGCATTCTTCCATTTTATTATAAATCTTATTTTACAGTCTTATGTGAAACTATTTATTAACTTTAAGTTTAAAATTTAAAACTTAAAAAGTTGCACATGACAGTAAAATAAGATTTATAATAAAATTGTATATTGATGTAGTTTCATAAGTAATGAATGATGATGACAATGACATTCTCACTAGCCACCTGTAGCCAATACAGTGTTGTGGCTTGCTGCAATGATTGATATGCCTGAGTTCCACATCAGAAGTATTTATATTTACAGGGCTTATGAGAAATGAGGTTTCTTTCACTGCAAAAGTTGGTGGCTACTTGGTAATGGTTGCACTGCAAACATTTTAAAGCATTAAGCAACACATAATAAAGTAATTACACCATGAATTAAAACAGACATACCTTGCTGGATCCCTTGGAAAGCTGAAGAATTTGATGCCTTGCTTGCTGGATGACAAGCACCCAGCAGTAGCAAATGTCGTTTTCATGTTTATACTGCAAGAAGCAATACAAAAATTATAACACCATCACGGTACTCTTAGAACTCCTTCACATTCAACAGACAATCTCTGTGATACACCGAAAGTTGGAGAACATAACATAGAAAAATATAATTTAGATGACAGTTAATAACCTGAAAAATTTTAGGCTTGAAAGAATTCTATGTTTCTAATTCCATTTGTGGTAGTAAGCATAATATTCATATACACAAATAATATGTTTGACATGGAGCTGTAATTTCGTTCGCAAATGTCTACTTTCGTTTCGCAACCACATGAAATGAAAATTCATACTTACCAATTTGCATATAATGCACCACCATAACCGCATGTAATTGTGGGTATTCAAGTTGGTTTGTTTAGGCTCTCTGATTGGTTCGAGACCAGCGTGAGTGCCGTCCGCCGCTCTTAGAGGCAGTAGTTACCGTTTCCCTTTCCCCTATTCCAGTTGTCACCCCCTGGTCATTACTTTCATGCAATGCTTCTTCATGTTCTCCCCTTCGGAGGTGTAGGACTTGAGCCCCCCTCTCTCTCTCTCTGTTTCGACTAATGAGGATATGCAAGTATTCATCGTTCGATGTGATCCTCTTTTCTTTTTCTATTCCCTACTACTCATTACACACTACTACACTATCCTATCGTAAATTTTCACCCTTAAAAGAATCTGCCCATAAAGTTATACATTCTGAAAGCCTATGTATATTTATCACAATAATCGAGTCACAACTATAAACACAAACGTGCGTGCTCTGCGCACTACCATTAATCATAACACTCTATCTAACGTCTACCATATTTACTACACTAGCAACCTTGCCTATTACTTGTTACATTATTTTTCTTATTCTACCCTAAGGGCTCGCTGGTCACACTGGACATTGCTTTCACATTTAACAAACAACCTTAACCAACAACCATAAAGTTTAACAGCATGGCTAGTATGAGTAAAAAGACTTACTTGAGATAAGAGACGCAGTCTAAACACCAACACTTAAGTCCCATGTCGACTAGAGCCTCCGGCTCACAGCTGGTTATTACGTTTTTTGATCGAGCCATCAGTCTCATTAATTCAGCAATTTATACCATTAACTTGCTGACTCTTTGGTTGGCGAAAGAGGGAGGTTAACTACTCCCTTTGTTCTAAAATTCGGGGTCGAGGGTTTTTCATTGGCTATTCCCTTTGGCTGTGGGTGGGTCCATGGTACCTCATCGCTGCGTATTTAATAATATTATTATACTCCAGTGGCCCAGATAGCGGAGCTTCTTACTTATGTGATTACGCATAAATGCTGATCATCAACATGGCGAAGTTCCTGGCGAAGCACCACGTGGCAACGCTGCCGCAGCCATCCTACAGCTCCGACCTTGCTCCGGCCAACTTCTTTTTGTTCCCGAGGATCAAGACTGCACTCAAAGGACGCCGTTTTGAAAGCATTCAGGCTATCCAAGCGGCCGTGACAACAGCTTTAAATGAGGTTCCCATCGAGGCCTTTGAGGGGGCATGCCGGGCATGGGAGAGTTGGTGGAAAAAATGTATAGATGCTCATGGACAGTACTT